>NC_058413.1:27062793-27177016 GCF_002201575.2 Neomonachus schauinslandi | reverse complement strand
GAGCCCCACGTCGAGCCCCACGTCGAGCCCCACGTCGAGCCCCACGTCGAGCCCCACGTCGGGCTCCCTGCTCTGCGGGAAGCCTGCTTCCCCCTCTCCCACTCCCTCTGCTTGTGTTCCCTCTCTCGCTGTGTGTCTCTCTCTGTCAAATAAATAAATAAAATCTTAAAAAAAAACCAAAAACATGTGTTGAACACCTCAAATATATACAATTTTTATTTGTCAAATAGACCTCAATAAAGCTGGAGGGGTGGAAATGAGAGGTCTGTATGAGCAGGTATGTATGATACATTGTAAAATTTTAATAAGGCAAGTTGTAGAACAATATGTGTTGTATGACCCCACTTAAAAATACATATGTGAATCTGTAGATAGTGTATCTGAATATACCCCTACACATAGTATTTGAATGAAAAAAGTTTTAGGAGATAAACAGACTTAACGGTGTGGAGTCTAGCAAGTGGGGCAGGTAAGGAGCCGATGAAAGAAGGAATGCACTTTCTAATTCTGCACTTTTCTATTGATTATTTTGACAATGAATAGATACACTTGTTATAAGTAAATAAAAAGGAGAATATAATATTTTCCTAGATATTTCAAAACTATATATTCTTCTAGACTTGCATAGCTGTTGAGTTTTCACTTACTTTGCTAATACCCTTATCTCCTCTTTGATAGTTTCAGGGAATTAAGGCCCCAGACTGACAAGTGTGTGCCCCCCTTTCCTGTCTCCTGCTTCTCCAGGTTCCCCATCTCCTGGGATAATGCAGAGTGTGTTTCATTCAGACTCATTGTACACCGTCCCTGGAAATCTTGGTCACGTGATAGATGGACTTGTCCTGGAAAATCTATCCTCCTGGCCCTGAAAGGAAGCCAGAGTGGTATGATTTTCATCTAACAGATCAGGAAACTGAGGCATGGAAATTTGACCCGGGCCGCCCAGGCCACATGAGAGGTTAAAAGTAATGGGATGTGGTGGAAAAGGTCTTGGGTTCAAAGCCCTGAGTCCCAAGTTCAAGTTCTTGACATAGTATATTTTCTTCAAGCAAAATTTAACTCCCTGAGCCCCAGTTTTCTTGTCGGTAAAATAAGGATTAGAATGCCTGCCTCCCAGAGTGGTACTATTACATGAGAGTATTTAAATTTTTTTTCATATCGTAAAGCACCATATACATCATAGAAGGACCAAGAACCAGGCGATTAGATATGAACAGTCAGATCGTTGTGGTTGCATATACAACTAAGCTTTTGTTTGTTAGATTTTCTTACGCTCAAAACACAAATTTAAAAAATGTCTTTCAAGCATCTTAGAAGTTGTCCTTTTACCTTGAATAGTCTTGTTCTTTAAACTCAAGCTTTTTTTTTCCTCCGCCCCAAATATTTCTCTTCATGCGTTTTAAAAGAGGCACAAAAGTGTCAGTTCCCCAAGGAAGGCAACAGTACTCTACTAGAATGCCATACCGAATTGGATAGAAGTCTAAAAGCAGATTAAAGCTGTTTCAAATGCTTCAAAGAGGAGGAAAAATCTAATCCCCCAAGGCTTCTTTAAATCCGTATCCCTTAATTTCAGAAAACTTCCCAAGTCTTTTAAAAGGCCCAAATATCATTTTACAGTGTGAAGCAGTAATGGAGAACATTTTCCAATTTTTAAGAACATTCTTCCTTCCTTAAAAAAGGGCTCAAGAAAGCTGGGTCCCCCCTCACAAAGGAACTAGCCCAAGTGGATGACGACCTGCCTGTCTTAGCAGGGAGCGGGGGCAGCCATCCCCCCGAGCCCTGAGCCTAGAGTTGATGGCTAATGACTACCTGGAGAATTCCTTAAAGAAGCAGTGTCAGGCATTTTGCCTGTTATTTCTGGGCGAGATTTGCATGTCTGTCATTGTGTGGAAGAACGCCCAGTCCCTCTACTGTGTAACACTGAAGGAAAGAAAGTTTCCAAATGAGAAGAAAAACAAGGCTGGTTATAATAGATGCAAGTAGGACCACTTCCACTGCTTTAGAAAATTGTTCTTCCTAAGCTGTCTTCACCTGCCCCGAGAGGCCAACCCTTGTCCTGAAACACTTCTCTTGATTCTTCCCTTGCTGATCTATGGAAGCAATGATAAGAGCCCCCATTATAGCATGAATATGCATTGAGATAAACCAGGTACCAAGCACTTTGTCAAAGGGCTTACATGCTGTATCTCATTAAATCCACCCGGTAGCCTTGAGGCAGATACTATTATTAGCCCCGTTTTACAGATGACAAAGTTGAGGTCTAAAAGCCTAATGCAGCAGCTAAGGGACACATAGCTACTTAAGGAGTTGAGCAGGTACTTGAACCCAGATCTTTCTGACTCTGAAGTCCAGGCTTAGCCAGAACGATGCACTGCCTAAATACAGGCCCCATGGCGAGGCCTGCATTGAACACTTCTGTTCTCCCTGGTCACTGCAATTTTATTACAGTTAACAATAGCGGCCCGTGTCCCTGCTAAGTGTGCTAAGTGGCTTACATGCCTGGTCTCATTTAATGCTTCCCAGCAGCTATAAATGGAATAGACTACCCTGACCCTGGAAATAATTTCTGCCTCCTCTGTCAGACTTTTCTTTTCTCCTTCTCTCCTGTTTTCTCCCTCTTTCTTCATCTCTGAGATGTTCTGGTTGCATTTTTACCTTGCCTGCAGACTGGCCTAACATGTAAGACTTGTCGTGAAGATTGTGACGGGAGACATCTTTTCAGGTGTCTTCCACTTTAGTCAGAGGGGAAGTTATGAGTGTCCCTCTCTGCTCTCCGTCTTCAGGACACCTCCCAGTGGACAGGGCCAGAACGGTGACCTCAGGCCACAGCTTGAACACTGATTGCAAGTCATCCAGCTCCCGAGGTGATAGAGTGTCCTTTCTTTAAAAAAGGAGATAAAAATAGCTAAGAAACAACACTTTTCTTAGTTCTCTGAAAGGTTGGCATCCTTCCAGGATAGACTTATGTACTTTTTGTACTTGGAGGAAAAAAAGAGATGGGATTTGATCCAAGAATGGTCCTACAAACGAGAGAAATATGGAGCAAGCAGCTGGAGCCGAGCGGCCAAGTGGTACCACCAGCTGCAAGCCCATTAATTAACATTCCCTGGTATGTAGCAGCTCCAGTGACCTTGATTCTTGTTGAATTCACAGAGATAATTTTTAAAGAGCCTCTACTTTTCTCGCTGCAGTGTATTTATCCAAGGAGTACCTTGCATATTTCCCCCCCATCTCTGCGAGCAGTAAATTTATTCTAATTGCAGAGAGATATAGTAAAAGCCTGATTGAACACTTGGCAGTTTATAGAGATTTATTTCTGGGGCTTAAGGGGGTTTTTAGAGTGTGTGACTAGAGCGGGGTTGAGGGGAGCTGGGGAAAGGAGCCCAAGAGAAAATGTAGATTTAATGGATCTATAAAATGACCCCTCTAGATAATGGCTTGTTCCAAAGACTCTTAAACAGCCTGACCCAAACCAGGGTTGGTGACAGCCAGTCCGACACGAGGTGTCTGAAGCATTGCATATTCCTCTCCGGGTTTTCAGGTTTCCATATGAAATTCATTATTCCCCAGGCAGAGGTAGGACGGGGGTGAGTCTGTTTTCCAGAGAGAAGGAGCATATTTAACTACAAATTTCTAAGTACTAAAAGCTATGAAAAGAGGCAAAAGTAAACCTCCAGCACCTGCCCTTAAAATCACTCTGCCTTTCCTCTAACCCTCTGGAAGTTGCATTCCGAATTTTAAGCGGAGGATCCTGGAAGGGGAATCAGGAGAGCCTGCCCTTTGTAGCAGGATTTCTGTCCTTCAAAACCCAGTTATCCATGGCTCTTCCAGCCCATAATGAGACAGACAGACACTCTGTCCTCTAACCGGGCCTTCTGCTCAGAATCGACTTTGCCTAAACACACCACTGAACTTTTCCACGAAATCCTTCTAGGTTTTTGATCCCACGAGTGGCATTCATCTTTTTTGTAGCTGCTTTGCAAGTTTTGCTGTGGACGAATTTTAGGACTTTCAACAGTTAAATGTGTTATATTGTAAATCTACTCACTGTTCTAAAATGGAGACCTTTGTTCTGGAGGAAGAGGCAAGATAGGAAAGGGCACAAAGTAGATGCTAATGAGGAAGAAGGCTGGAAAGTCAGTGACTGGTCTCTTTGGCCAGAGGCTAAATGAGGTGTGGGTGAGCGGTTTGTGATGTCCCCTGCATTTTCGCTTTTTTTCAGGAGTTGGCATAAGACCTTGGGAACATTTTTTAAAGTTTTTGTGAAGTTTAACACACAGAAAAAAAAAAAGCCATTTAACAAGTTGTTTTAAAGTTAACACCCAAGTCAAGGTGTATATAATATTGCTAACTTTCCCCCATAAGCCCCTATTATGCTCCTCAAGAGAACTGCTATGTGGCGTTTATGGGAATCACTTCTGTGCTTTTTAAAATAATTATTTAGCATCTAAGTGTGCATTTATATAGAATAGTTTAATTTTATATCTTAGAACTTTATATAAATGGAATTCATGCCCTGTTCTTTTGTACCTGGCTTCATTTGCCATTACGTTTGTACGAGTCATCCATATTGTATGGTGCTGTCATTCGTATTCACCATGGCACAGTCATGGTGGCACAATATTTTTTATTTTTGGAACTGTTACATGTACTGTTGGGGGACGTCAGGGTTATTTCCAGTTTGGGGATGTTGCTAATAAAGCTGCGGGGAGTGTTCATAGGCGTGTGTGCAGGTGAACCTGAGAATTTGCTCGGCCGGCCTGGTTACCGTCAAACAATGCAGTTTGAAAACAGCTTGAATCAAGATTAGTCCTAGGTTTAGGGAACCCTGAGTGGCTCAGTCAGTTAAGCTTGGCTAGGCCATAGTACCCACGTATTGGGTCAAACATTATTCTAGACGTTTCTATGAAGGATTTTTTTTTTAGTTGAGATTATATTTTTAGTTGAGATTTAGTTGAGATTTACTCAAAGTCAGTAGACTTTGTTTAGACTTTTTATTCAGTAGACTTGAGTAAAGTAGATTACCCTCCATAACGTGGGTGGGCCACATCCAATCAGTTGAAGACCTTATAGAACGAAGACTGACTTCCCCTGAGAAAGAGAGAATTCTGCCAGAAGGCTGCCTTTGGATTCAAACCGCACCTCTTCCCTGGGTCTCCTGCCAATGGACTACCCCTGCAGATTTTGAACTTGATATCCTGTGGGATCATGTGAGCTAATTCTTTAAAACCTCTCTCTCTCTCATTGGTTCTGTTTTTCTGGAGAACCCTGACTAATACAGGTGGCATGATATTGGCATAGGATTGTCTAATGGCAAAGGAAGAGAAAGCCTCTCACCTTAAGTAAAAGGGATTTATTGTTGATAGAGTGGAATCCCTTCGAATTAAACATCAGGGAATACTTTTAATATTTAGTATTACCCTCCTCAATAGCAAATCATTATAGCACTGTTTTTATCTGAGATAGTTTCCAAAATAAAAATGTGAGTGTAGGGGTACCTGGCTGGCTCAGTTGGAAAAGCATGCATCTCTTGATCTCAGGGTCATGAGATCGAGCCCCATGTTGGGTTCTACTTAAATAAATAAAACTTTTAAAAAAAATCTGATGAGTGAATGTATATACAGTTTCTCCCCAGTTTGTGAGTGTCATCAGATGCTCTCAGCCAGTGAGATCTAGAGCAAAAAAAACTATTCTGACTCTTCTCAGCCAGTGAGCATTAATGTGTACTACTGTGGCTGTTTCCAGCCAATAAGCTGAGCTCTTCACTATCCTGCCAAAGTTAAATGGGTCCTATGATGTATATTGGTTTTTTCTGCCCTAACCTCCCTTTCTGCCACCACTTTTGTGTTCTGGCAAACAAATCTGACCCAGACTGGCTGACCAAAATGTGTAGCTAATAATACTGGACCCACTGCAAAGAAATAAAAGGGAGAGTGTTGGGTTAGATGTTAGAATACAGGTTTTCCAGAGGCTGTAGATCCTCCTACGCATTGGATAAAGAAGCAGAGAGTCTAGCTCAGCAGGTAAATAGGGATGTTGGTGGGAGTCCTTTGACTTAGGTAGGTCTTCATGACAGGTCAGGGAAGCTCAGGATTGGCCAACAAATATATGAACAGGAGCTGGAAGAAATTATGGAGGAGAGACTGGAAGAGTGATGGCCGGTGTGCAAAGCCTGCGTCACATCTCTAAGGGGACTGCGCCAAGGTGGGGCTCTTCAGGCTGCTGCTAAATAGAGAGGGGTGATGGCCAGGCCTCTGCTTTGGGTCTGTGACTGTGCTGTCTGTGCTCTCTGCTTCTCCTGCTTCTCAACCAGCTCCCCTACCACATTCTCCCCTCCGCAGATCAGCCCCCCTCTGTAAGGCTCCTGGTTCCCACTGCTCCATCACTTGGTTTGGCTTTGGGTGTTTGTAGCAGGTGTCACTGATGTCCTGCCCAGGTCCTCTGGCCCACCTTGGGGCTCAGCTGTAGTAGTGGGAGACGGTCTCCTTGGACTGGGAACCCCTCCCCTCAAGTATCCATACCTCTCTGCTTCTCAAAGAGCTGTTTTGTTTTGTGGTGTTGTTGTTGTTGTTGTTGTTGTTGTTGTCGTACCAAAAGCTTGCTGGGCACCCCCAAACAGTGGATGTCAGGAGTCACTGCATAAATGTCCCCACCTTCCGGTTCTCCAGTGGGACAATTCTGACGTGTGCGGTACACGGTTTCTCAGGGCGTCTCAAGAGGGAATAAACCACAGTTGCCCGTGGTGGTAATCTGCTCGTTAACATATCTCATATTGGCTTTTCTCCCTGCTTTGCCTCACTTCCCCCACCCTCACTTGTGCTTCCTTGTATGACCTCCCAAACAAACTTCCTGCACCAAAGTTCTTGTCTCAAGGTTGGATTTTGGAAGTCACAGTTTTATGTGACCTCCCAGTGGCCATACTGTCTGCCTCCTAGCCCTTATGACTCTTAAGTTCAGAATTCTGTAAGCAAATCTGATGTGTCCAGATCAAGGGTGACACATGCGTTCCTGGTTCACTTAACTATGGGGTAGGGTGGGGAGGCAGTGGGCTTAATGTTATTTAGGACATGAATGACGTTTCTCGCGCATCTGACTTCTCCATGCCAGGTGTTGTGCTGGGCAATTGGACACAGAGAACAAACCCAATTTCTGCCCTTAAAGAGTTCTAGTTGGGAAGTAGACTTATAAATAATACTTACATCACAAAATGGTAAGTTCTAGAACAGTGGGGGGAGGGGTAACAAATGTAATAGAAGTAAAATAACTATAGGTTGGGGCATTGAAGGGTGGGTAGAAGCTCATCCAGAGAAAGGGTATAGAGAGGATTTTCCAGGTAGAATACAAGGGATGGAGCGATGAGAGAACACAGGCTGTCTCTGGCTGCCAGGCAGTGTCTTACCTTAGCAACTTCTCTTTGTGTTTCATTTTCTTCCTAACAGGAACAGTGAGGCACCACAGGAGAACCTCAGGTGCTCTGGGTTCAAGCCTTCCGTTATTTTCCACATCAGTGGGAAGATGTCCACATGTTTTGGAGCCAAGGGACATATAACTTTACAGTAGAGGGAGAAAAGTTAGAGGATGGTGGAAAATGGAAAATTGGAGTATAGAGCCAGGATAAGCAGTCCGTATTGTGTGGCTCATAGCAACTGCTCCTGGAGTCATCAGAAGTAATATTCTTAATCAGATCAGTCAACGCTTTGGAGGAACGCCTGTGACTCTTTTGCTTCTGGAAAGCCAAATGGCCTGTCTCCCGCAGACCTGCAAGAGATTTCCCCTCACATGGAAGGGACCTGACAGCAAGGATGACTTTGAAAATATTTAACCACCGTGTCGTAGAGACCAGACCAGTCAGATGACACAGTCCATAGACATCGGGATAGTTTCTTCAAAGTGTGTGCAGATCAAGCCCCGGCCCTGTCTTAGGGACTGTCAAACCCGACCCTTGTTTGGCAGGAGAGGTTGAAGGACTAACCAGAGACCATGCGGTGACAGAGCTAGGAGTGGGAGCCAGGTCCCCTGAATTCACCCTCCAACCCTCTCCACTGCACATCTGACTCCTCCCTGGCCTCAAGGCCTGCATGAGACAGGTGTCCTCCTGGTTCATCCTAGACTTGACTCATACCCATGGCTGCCCATGGTCAGGGTGTCTGATTCTTGAGGGATCCCAACTGGGGAAAGCTTTTGTATTTCCACTCAGAAATATAGCTCTTACACTGCTCATGCTAGTGTTGAAAATTCTTTATCCACTAGTAAATAAACATTTATTATTTGTGTTTTGATCTACATCTACTATTTGTGTAATGTATGTAATTACAACCATAATTTATTTGCAAACATAATATGTTACATAACATATGGGAAAGGATGCAGGGGAATAGTCAGTTTTTTTAAAAGTTGCCTATCAGATGTGTAATATGTCACTATTATTTTCCTTAAATCCACCTGATTCTGATTCCAAATCCCCATCCTGCCAGGCTTGTGTGAAAGGAAACTATCCACATCCCTCTTTTCAACCCAGAGGCTTGTGCAGAAGTCTAGAGGTCTTATGCAACACCAAGGCCCTGCCTTATCATCATTATTCATTTGTTCAACAAATATTTATTGAACACCTACCACGTGCCAAGTCTGGCTCTAGGAGCTGATAAGTAGTGATGTACAAAAGAGGTTAAATCCTTGCCCTCTCTTCCTCATTGGCAAGGCTGGGATCGGGCCTCCCCTAGGAGCTCATGCAGCCCCTCCCCACTAGACGCTGCCTATCTAGGCCCTGCCAGGAAGCAGGGAGAAGATCCCCATCTAGATGATTCTGCTCTCCTTCCTGAGGGGGATCTCTTCTCCTAGACTCATCACTTCTCAAAGACATCCTCCCTGGGCCCTCCCTCTCCAGACCACCCTTCATGGTCCCTCAAGGCACAAAACTTTTTTCAAGATCATAAATGTTATGTTTATTTCTTATTATGACATCCATACATCAGAATACTCAGAACAAAATTATTTTGTATTTAATTCAATGATGTTTTTAAAAATTATAGTAAAATTCATGTAAAATTTACCATCTTAGCCATTTTTTAAGTGTTCGGTGGCATCGAGTATCAAGGTGCAAAACTTTTACCTGGAGAGGCTGCATCCAATTTTTTAGCTCTGCCCAAATTTTCCAGGCAAAGCATTGCAAAGCCTGCAAGTCTGTTTGAATGAAGGGAAAGGGAACCAATATAATATTTTAGTTAACCAACCTGACATATAAACATTGTCACTGTCAAACCAAGTTACAGTGTCGACTTGTCCCCGCTGAACTTTATGCTACATTCCTACCATATACATTTTGTCTACACATGTGCGTGTGTGCGCGCGTGCGCCCACCTGCGCATGTCCGGCAGCTGGGCCTCGGGAGACTCTTAAAGGTGGTTCTGTCTGTTGCCAGATCACTTTCTAGTCAGAGTCCTGCTGCTTCTTCCTGATCTCCTGAGAAGGAGATTAACCTCCACACCACTTCAACCTAATTCCCGCTGTCACTAGCTGGGATAAGCCCATGCTGGGTCAGGTATTTTCTGATCAAGGCCCAAAGATTATTTGGGGATATCTGCATTGTAACTGGGGACACCGAAGACTAAAAAGCTCCCAAGACACAGAAGAGTGGATCTGTAAGGACAGAATTTTGTTCATCGCGACAGGACAAGATTTTTGGATGGAGGAATAGTTTTGTGCTTCATTCTCTTTTAAGGATGGTCATGTGATTTTCACATGTTTATCCAGCAATTTAAAAAGTGTGTGTTTGCTGGGTAGGGGTGGTTTGCAGCACTTTTCCTTGGCAATTTCATCTTCTGCAAATAGTATAAACCATGACTGCTGTGCCAAGGACTCTGATTTCTGACTTCCCCCGAGTTCTGTTTTCATAAATCCAACTTCCTGCTGGATACCTCCTCCAGGATATACTCATGGAATCTCAAATTCAGTATGTGTACAACCAAAGTCATCGTCTTTCCCCCCAAACCAAACTCTGTTCCTGGTGTTTCTATTTCCTTTTTTTTTTTCTTCTATTTCCTTTTTTTTAGAGAGAGAGAGAGAGAGCATGCATGAGGGGGCGGGGTGGGGGAAGGGGCAGAGGGAGAAGGAGAGAGAGAATCTTAAGCAGGCAGCATGGAGCCTGAGGTGGGACTTGATCTCAAGATCCTGAGATCATTACCTGAGCTGAAATCAAGAGTCAGATGCTTAACCAGTTGAGCCACCCAGGTGCCCCCGGTGTTTCCATTTCTATTAATGGTGCTGTTCTCCCTGTTCTTTGTGTTTACAATCTTCAAATGATCTCTGGGTCTTTCCCTTCCCTTGCTTCCCACATCTGGGTAATTAGAATATTCTCCAGATGCGATGTCCATAAGATCTCTCAATCCACTCCTTCCTTTCCATCCCCATTGCCAGTGCCCTCATTCTGGCCCTCCTGAGCTCTTACCTGAACCATTACAGTGGCTTCAAAGTTGGTTTCTTCACATTGGTGTCTGGTCAGTCCTGTGATGGTCTAGCTCAATCTTCCTGGTTATGTTTTCAGTCATATTACTAGATGGTGAGGACTGAATTTTATTCATTTTTATATCCCAGTGCCTAACACAGAACCTGGTCCATAGGAGGTACCCAGTAAAGGCTGGATTGAATTTATGTTGTTTTTCTACTGAAATTTTTTCAGTGGCCTTCCATTGCCTACTGAATAAAGCTCCAGCCTGGCATTCTGAGCCCTCCATTTAATGGAATGGGTTATCATTTTACTAAACTAACTGCTTTTTTGCAAATATTCTCTCTACTCTCCTATCTCACACTCTTTGCTGGTACTTTCTCTTCCATTTGGAATGCACGTCTATTAAAATTCTGCTCATTCTTCTTTAATTTTTTATATTTAAAATTTTTAAATGATAAGCATATATTACTTTTATAATAAAAAAACTCTCAACATTTTAGGGGCGCCTGGGTGGTTCATTTGGTTAAGTGACTGCCTTCAGCTCAGGTCATGATCCCAGGGTCCTGGGTTCGAGCCCCACATTGGGCTCCCTGCTCAGCGGGAAGCCTGCTTCTCCCTCTGCCTGCCACTCCCCCTGCCTGTGCTCTCTCTGTCAAATAAATAAATAAATCTTAAAGAAAAACTCTCAACATTTTAAATTTCATATGTTTGAAATGTTTCATGAAAAAATTTGAATCCTCCCATCTGGACTATTATATAGACGTTCAAAATTGGATGTATATTACATGCTATTGTTTTTTACATTTTTTATGTTTGAGATTTTCATAATAACTTTCTTAAAAATACTTGCCAAGTATGTATAAGAACATAAGAATATTTATAATTTTAGGTGAGGAAAAGCACATAGTAATTATTAGTGATGTCCACTGATAACTTCCCGTTCTCCTTCCTAAACACTTCCTTGGAGTTATGTGTGGCCCTATGACTTGCTTTAGTCAATTATATGTGAGCAGAGGGCACCTGGGTGGCTTAGTCGTTAAGCGTCTGCCTTTGGCTCAGGTCATGATCCCAAGGTCCTGGGATCGAGTCCTGCTCCACGGGAAGCCTGCTTTCCTCCACTCCCACTCCCCCTGCTTGTGTTCCCTTTCTCTCTGTGTCTCTCTCTGTCAAATAAATAAATAAATTCTTTAAAAAAAATAAAATTTAAAAAAAAATTATATGTGAGCGGAAATGACGTAACTTCTAGATGGAAGTCCTGAACAGCCACTGTATGACTGACCATATTTTCTCTCCCACAGGTTCTGACGATGAACAGATGGTCAAAACTCCATCAGCCCGAGTCCCTGTGTAAGTATGACCTGAAGCAGAGGCTCCAGGAACTACACCTTTGTTTTTCTAAGGTTTGGGGGATGTTTGTGACTGCAGCATCAGGTGGCCAATTCAGACTGATGCAAAGGAGGAGCAGCTTCAGGCCGTGTAGATCACCACATACCCTGAAGGCCTTCCAATCACAAAAGAACAGAATCATTTTTTAAATGCCTTATTGGACTTGCAAGCAGTAATAGAATTGTCTAAGGACAGCTCTTCCCCCCAAAAGTGAGTTGAAGCTAGAGCTGGGAGTCAGAGTGCTAGGAAACTAAGAAGATGGGTTGTCCTGAGGGCCAGGGTAGCACTGTAAGAAGCTTTAAAGCATCAGAAGGTAGGGACTCCAAGAATCTAAGATTTCGGCATTAGGCCAGGACACTCCAGAAGGGGTAGAAGGTTTCAGGTTGGTATTTTCCCTCTGCCTCCCACCAGAAGCAGAAACAAATCCTCACAGTAGGAAGGCCATTAAGATCCACGTGTGAGTTCAAATCCAAGATGACCAAGCGCAGAAGGAGGCAGGCCACTGAGAGAGAGACAGTTGGCAGAAAAACACACATCCAGTTTAGAACCCAAGAACTTTGAATATTGGAATTCTCAGATACAGCATATATTTTTTAACTTCCAAAAGTGTACAAAGCAATGATTAAGTGCTAGGCATCACGGCAAAGATTTTTTTTTTCAAATTTAACTTATTTAATTCTCATAACAATTCTATGACGCAAGTATTATTATCACCCCCATTTTAGAAATGAAAAAGCTGAGGCACAAAGAGATTAAGTAAATTGTCCCAGGTCAACCTTACTTAGGTAGTAATGCTAGTTTGGATCTCGGCAGTTTGATTCTAGAGTCTGCACTCTCCACCACTATGTTTTGCTGCCTTTCTAACATAGAATCAGTACCTATGAAGAATTTAAAGAAATAAGGTGAAATACCAAAGAGAAGCAAGCAACAAAAGCCCCTCTGGGGGGCGCCTGGGTGGCTCAGTTGGTTAAGCGACTGCCTTCGGCTCAGGTCATGATCCTGGAGTCCCGGGATCGAGTCCCGCATCGGGCTCCCTGCTCGGCGGGGAGTCTGCTTCTCCCTCTGACCCTCCTCCCCTCATGCTCTCTGTCTCTCATTCTCTGTCTCAAATAAATAAATAAAATCTTTAAAAAAAAAAAAAAAAAAGCCCCTCTGGGATGACCAGGTAGATTTGAAAAAAGAATAATAAAAGAACCCCTAGAAATGAAAATAAAATGGTTAGAAGTAAACATTTGATGAACATGTTAAATATCTGAAGAGGTAGGTCATCAGTGAACTGAAAAACTATCTGCAGAAAATATCCAGAATGTTGCATGGGAAAAAAAGGAATGGGAGTATGAAGGGGAAGGTTAAAGATACAGAAGTGAAAATGGAAAGTTCTAATACGCATTTAATTGGAGTTTTGGAGGGAGAGGATAGAGAAAATGGAAGAGATACAATATTTGAAGCAACAGTGGCTGAGAATTTTTCAGACCTGACAAAAAGACTTAAATCCACAGATTTAGGAAATACAGCCTCTCCCTAGCAGGATAAATTAAAAAGAAGTTTATGCCCTAGATATGTTTACAGGGAAATTGGAGAACACCAAAGACAATGAGAAAATCTTAAAAACAGCTTGGGAGAAAAGAAGCATCACCTACAAAGGACTGACAATTAGACTCTTAGCGGACTTATCAATAATGACAGTAAATGCAAGGAGACAGTGGAATAATATATTCAAAGCGTTGAAAGGAAATAACTGTCCACTGTGTATCCAGAAAAGCTATATTTTATGAATGAGAATAAAGTGAAGACACTTTCAGATAAACAAAAACTAGCAGAACTTTTACTAAAGGAACTCACACCCACCCCTCAAGATTCATCTCAAATGTTATTTCTTCCATGGAGCTCTGGCCTGATTCTCCTCTTTTGAATTTTAGTAGCATTTTATTTGATCCTGTCTCATGATGATCATCAGATTCACAGACCGAGATTATATGTGCCTTTTCTTAAGGCCCCTCCACCCCCCACCCCCATTGCTCTTGCCCTCTCTCATTAAAGACCCCAGGAATGCTTTCGTGTCTAACTCACCTTAACTTTTTGTATAATTCCTATCATGATTTGTGTGTGTAGTAGGTGTTTAATAAGTATTTGTTGAAGCCCACTTGTCAGTCTTCTCCTGTGCTCTCTCTCTGTGTTTCATAAACTACCCGTTCCCAAAGATGTTTCCTTCAAAGGGGGTGTTACGATCAAACCCTCTTCACAAATGCTGCATAGAGCACTATATCTCCCTGGGGGCAATCCACAGTGTAATTTGTTTAAGTCAGCAGTTCCCCAGATTATTTGCTCATACAACTCCTTCCACTCTTTACCCCATGGATATCTCAAGAGAATGGTGTTTCTAAGGACACACTAACTACAGAAAACAATGACTTATTTGAGTATCCAAGCCAGAGAGCCAACATTTTGGATCACAGTTCTGTTAACAACTAACCACATAATTAGTTTTAAGTCATGTGTCCTCTGGCTCCTTATTTGTGACACATCATAAGCAGATCATATCATAAGCAGTCCCTTCAAACTCTAAAGTTCCAAGAATTAAAGAGCATTGCCTCTTACAATCAACCAGTCAGTCATTCCACACATATTAAATTCCTCGTATGTGGCAGTGTGCAAAATACTGGGCATGTAATGGTGAGTAAGACCAGCATGCTTCCATTTTGCTATCAGTTGAGAATGATTTTCTAGAGCTCACTATTAGAACATTGTTCTTTGGCTTCCAGAGCCAAATTTCTTCTGGTTAAAAATTGAGCATTTACTGTCTCCTTTGTTATGTATATCAGGTTGTGGAATGAATCTTTAGAATCAAAATTTATGGTCTATCTAGGCTTATGACTCTGTTTTACCCAAGAGTTCCACTGTAAGAATCAAAAATTTAACATGATCACTAGTCTTTAGATTTTCATCTTTTCTTCCATAACTTTGCATCTTTCACTGTCTTTGTAAAAGTTCCATCCTCCGTAGTTTAAAAAGCAAATTCTAGTGATATGGTGTCAACCGAGCACTATTGTGTATAGACACTGTCCTAAGCATTTCACATGTATTATCTCATTTAATCCTTATGACAACCACGAGAGCCAAGTGCTAATACGATTCCCATTTTACAGAGGTTCAGTAACTTGCCCAAAGTCATAGAGCTGGTGAAGCCGGGCTTTGACCCAATGCAGTATGGATCCTGAGTCCACACTCTGAACTCTAATATTTAACTGCTGCTATTCTTCAGATATTGTCCAGAAGGTTTTCTGATGGAAAATTAAGGGTTAACATCTCTGAAGAGCTGAACAATCATATGGGATTTTTAAACGTCTAACTCCAGCCAGGTAGTATAGTGAGGAGGTAATGAAAAATTAAAAGCCCTTTCTTTTTTTTTTTTTTTTTTTGGCTAAGTAGTAATCTTTGTGGTTCTGAATATATCCATGCGCCAGAGAATTGCACTTTAGATAATAAGTTAACAAAAAATTGGTGGTACAGTTTAAACCTGACAGCTCTGTGTGTCTGATATGTTCTGCAAAAGTAATTTTAAAGATAAGACTTTACCCTCAAATCTGAAATAGGTTCTTTAAACATTTCCAAAACCATCCAGTATTTATGGAATTGTTTCAATTATATGGAGAAAAACTATAGTGCTAAGAGGAGAAGCATCTTTTAATCATAAAATATTGTATTATCAGGAAAGAAGCAAAATATAATCAAAGAAATGTGCACCAAACAATGTCAGTGAGAATTCTTGGCATTTACTTCTAGAAGCCATTTTGCATGGAAATGAATAAAATATAAACACAGTACTTTATCTAGGATACAGCAAGAAACTTCAAGATTGTAATGTGCATTAAGATAACATTCCAAACCTATCCTTTCAAGTTTTCAGCCAAGAATTTGTTTTTACAATTTCTTTGCAGTTGGCAAACTGCTAGACTCTACTTGAGATATCAGTTTTTCATGCTTATGGTCCCAATCCCATTGTGTGTAACTATTAACTTACTATATGACCTTGACAAACTCACTCCCCTCCACCCAACCCAAATTAAGGAGGTGGCTCTCTTAGGCCCCTTCTGATTTTAAAATTCTGTGGTTTTAGCCTATGGATTATGACATAAACACCACAAAAAGTGCTTGCTAGAAGGGATTGGATTTTTTAACATTTGGGCTACTGAAGCATCTTTAAGTGACCTACCTTTGAGCCAGTTATAAAGAGAATGTAAGGCACGGCAGCCAGGGCCCCTCAGTGATTTACTTGGTTTTGGTGCTGGTCAGCAGCTGCTGTGTTTGTTTCAAGTCCCCAAGCACCTTCTGTCATTCACAGAGACAGTCCGTCTTTGGGCTTCCTTGACTCCCCAGTGCGAAAGGGGTCTGAGAGATTCTGGGCAAAAGAAGCAGTGATCACAACTGCCAGTGACCATGAGTTGACCTTGAATGCCTTCTTAAACTGCAGGGAGGTGTGGACCCTGTGGTGCCCTGCCCAGATTGCCTCCTCCAGACTGAAGTGCATATGCCTCCGGCTGCCTTGAGGGTTGGCTGCTGCAGTTCTTCAGCTCCGACCCTCTCAGGAGAGAGTTTTTGGATGAAGAGAGCTGCTTTGCCCAAAGCCACCCCACTTCCGGGGCAGCCTATGTCTAAGGACTGCATGTTCCACGGAGTGGCTGGTTAATGGCCAACCCTCTGCCTCAATAGGATCCAACTCGGAGGGGCCGCGTCAGTGCCTGAGCTCCCAGTGTGGGCTGAGAGGTGCAGCTTCTCCCGTGGCCCATAGATGTCGCCCCTGAGCACCCCTCCGTAAACTTCCTGCCCCAGCATCTCTTTCTCAGAGTCTCCTCCTGGGAATCCAGACCTGCCACAGAGACTTATTGACCTGAGTTCCAACTGGGGCTCTGCTTAGTTCAATGCTGAGTCTAGGGGTAAATTTTCCTCTTTAGCAAAATGGAAGTAATAACTACTTCATAGCATTCTTTATTGTAAGGAAATGAGGAAATGAGTCCAAAGCACGTAGGAAATGATTAGCAGCAATAATTTAACATTTATTGAGCATTTACATGTCATGGCAATGTACTTCACCACACAAAAACTCCATGAGAAAGATAATATCCCTATTTCACAAATGAGAAAACTGAGGTGCAGAAAAGTTAAATAACTTCTCCAATGTCACACAGCTAATAAAAGTCAAGAATTCAAACCCCGGCAGCTGGACTGCAGAACCGGTGTTCTTAGCTAAAACCCTGCTGCCTCCCATTGCTAAACAAAAAATTTTAATGTATTTGCGTGACGATAAATGAAAGCCCAATAAAGTCACCTGATTCCAGAAGGACCTTTAAAGCAAGGCATTGTAAAAGAAAAATTTTACAAAGAACTTTTGTACTCCTATCATTTATATTTTTGTGTTACTATAGATTATGTTTATTTTTGCTTCGGATCAACCCTTTCTCATCAGGGAAGTGAACGAAACGGTTGGAGGGGAGGGGCTCCCCCCTCTGATGTGCCAGTAGCTGCTCCATGACACCGTGTATTTTTGTGTTTCTATTTTTTTTTTTTTAAGATTTTATTTATTTATTTGACAGAGAGAGAGAGCACAAGCAGGGTGAGTGGCAGGCAGAGGCAGAGGGAGAAGCAGGCTCCCCGCAGAGCAGGGGGAGCCCGACGCGGGACTCGATCCCAGGACCCTGGGATCATGACCTGAGCCGAAAGCAGTCGCTTAACCGACTGAGCCACCCAGGCGCCCTGTTGTTTCTATTTTAATGAAACGTGCTGAATTTCTGTTTTAATGATAATGTACTAAGTATGAGGTCGAGGCATAAATAAAACAATGACATGTTTCACTATTAGGAAGTAATTTTGCATACTGATAGGGTTGAGTTATATCATATTACCTGGGCTTTTAAATATCTCCCTCCTTGGGTCATCGGGAAGTACGCTGTAACGGGGAGAGGGGCCCTCTGCAAAGGCCCCTGCTGTCCACTCCTGACCCCTCAGTTATAGTCTATTTTTGTGTTCGCTTCAGACTAGCTGTCTGTTATTATCCAATGGAAGGCCTTTGTTTCACATTTCACTTCTAACCTAACCAGATTTATGCCATAACTTTTATCTTAGGGGATAATGTGTTAACAATGCTTGTTTGGACCCCTGTTATATGTTTAAGGTCAGGGAAGTCTGTTTTACTCTTTAAGGCACAATCTGTTAAAGTTTTTATGATTTGCAAACAAAGTGGTTTTTCATCTTCTGCTATTAGATAACTAAGGTATAAGAGAGCTCCTTCTACACCAAATAAATTAAACATCTAAATAATTTACAGCTCCAGGTATGTTTGCCAGACTAGCATTACTGAATAAAGTCAACAGATTAAATGTTCCCTTGGCAATCAGTAAGGGTATGAGATACAGCACCTGGGCTGCTCCATTGGGTCTCGTTATTAAATCACAAGCAAGAGCTCAGAATCCCAGGGTCCCAGGTGACAGGTAGGAGCTGACTTTGGAGGATGGAGTCATAGCAGTCATTACCCATGACTTAGGAAGTGGGAAACTCTTAGCACAATTGAGATAGAGACAGAAAGAGAAGGAGAGAGGGAAGGAAGGGTGGGGAAAGAGAGCGAGACAGAGAGAAGAGTGTTGGGGAGAGACTATATGTTTCAATGAGGGAAGATTCTAGTTACTTAGTTATGTCACTAAATTGGGAATTCATCAACATAACACTGTGTATTTGTACAATCTTAGAGTAAAAGTTAAAAAGAGGGAATATTTTGTATGTGGAAGCCCAATCAATCACTGGCAAGGTCAGAACAAGAACTTGCTAGAAAAATAGACAGTATTTCCTTCTTTCTAATTTCTTAGAAAGGCTTCGACCAGCAACTTCTTTTGCTTAGAGAAGGAAGGTTTGGTCTGCAGAGCTGGTGGCAGCCAGAGAAACATCGGAGCACAGGATCCAAGAGGTTACGTGTAATATCCAGTCTAATTCTTGGGAAGGTTTCAAGTGCCAGAAACCAGTCATCCCATCTTTAACAAATGGAATTTTTTAACCTAAAACATGGTTTTAAATTTGCACACATTTAATGATGGGATGAGCAGTGGAAAGATGGGGTGAGGAGCAGCAAGTATACATTTAGTCAGAGGAAATCCCATTTTTAGATCATATTCATTGAGCCCAGGAGACAAAGAGGGTCCCATTTAAAAACAATGAATACCGCTCTCCTCTCTCAAGGTCTCGTGGGAATGTTAAGTGCTATAAGGAAAATATGAAAGGCAGAACCGTGCTTAGACTTCTTAACTCTTGTTGGCACAGCTTCTCTGGAGATGAATGGGAGAGGAAAAAGGAAAAACAAACATTCCAGGTGTACCGTATACTGCTGTCTTTCGTAATTACTAGACTTCCAGTTCTATGATAGCCCCTTTGGGGTGGTGTAAGAATTGGAAGGAGAGGGGACAAGGGGTGTGTGTGATGATTTAGCATGCCTGACCTACAAAGTATCTGAATTTAAGGTAAAACCATTAAATTGGGTTCATTGCTGAATTCTCTCGGGGCACACTAACCTTTTCATTTTCATTTAGGAAGAAAGGGTAGAAGAGAAGCTTCCCATGCCTGGTTTATAAATACGGCCTTGAAAATGTCCACAGACGTATTGTTGTCTTGTTGAGTCTGCAGCCAGGAAGGCAGAAATCACTGCAGCAAAGCAGGTGTGAACGTCCCCCTACTTCAGAGGCAGCTCTCTTTGAAGCTGGAAAATCAAGGACGCTGGTACCTTCAAGGAAACAAGGATATAATTATCACAACCCCCAACTGGCCAGTGACCTTCCATTCCTCAGGCCACCTTACTCCCTTCGCTGGCACCAGCCCAGGTCCTCACAGACTCAGCTCTGTGTCCCAGACCGCTCAGATCCAGCAGCAACCCCCTCATGCACCCTTTGAAAGCATTTGTAATCTCTTTCTCCTGCACTGGGCTTGCGGACATAAATCCGCCAGCCCCGGGGGGGGGGGGGCCCTCTGAACCCCCCATGGAGGGAGGCCCATTCAGGCCAAGTGGAGTCTGAACAGCTTAGGAGTAGGATTTATGCCTCCCCTCACCTGTGCCGTCTGTCTGTGGCCCCCACCCTGGTCTGGTTTTGAAGGTTTGAACATGACCCCCCAGCTTTTTGCCAAGCCTGCCAGCGTCACCTCAGTCACGGGGGTGGGGTGGGGGGTGGTGGGCAGCCGTCTCAAGGCCCTTGGAAGCTAATAACAGGGACTCTCAGCTTCTTTGTTATATTTGAAATGTTGAAAGCAGAAGCCTAATAAAATGAGTTCAGAAAAACAAAAGGAGCAATAAATTATCATTTGAAAAGAGTGGCTAAAGAACTCATCTACCCTGAATACCTAGGGGCTATTTCGAAGCTACAGCAATAATCCGGCATTTGGATTCCCTTCACTGCGCAAAAAACCTTGGCTGTGTTCTCTTAGCACAGATTCTTCCCGGCTTCTAGGAGCCAAGTGTCCAGAATCAAGAGTTACACAACACTCCCCACCCAACTCCTTTACACACACACACGCACACACACACACACACTCCCTACCCAGCCTTGGTCCTAAGGGGTCCACTGAATTGTATTAATTCTTTTTGACCATAAAGAATTTATCCTGCATTATCATCAATCAGCACTCACTGCAAATTTACATTTTATTTATTTTAAGATAAGAGTAAAAGTCTACTTCCTTGACCTCATAAAGACTACTTATGCTAAACTGATATATTTAATGAAAAAACACCAGAAGCATTATTCCCTGTGAAATCAGAAGCAAATTAGGGATGCCCTTATCACTGTTGTTCTTACTCAATGTTTTGGAACTTCTAGACCAGTCGTTGCTTCTCAGGGCACATTTAGCAATGTATGGAACCAATTTTGGTTGTCATAACTTTGGGAACTGGAGTGCAATTGGCATCCAGGGTAGATGGCTAGGGATGCTGCTAAATATCCTACAATGCACAGGACGGCCCCCACACAAAGAATCCTCCAGCCCAAAATGTCAATTGTGCTGAAGGTAAGGAACCTTGCTCTATACAATACAACAGCACATGAAACATAAATAAGAGAAATAAAGCTGAGAAAATAACTAATTTTCATTGTCATTAATTGCGAAGAACATGTATCACCTAGGAAAGCAAACCCCCCCCAAAATTAAATAAACATTCTTAAAGTTCATAAAATAGTAAATAATGTAGCTTGATAAGATGTTTTCAATTATGTGATAGACTTAAGAGTCTTTAAATTTTCCTATGGGTTTATTTATCTATTCTACAAAAATTTCCTGAGAACAAAAGGATTTGTTTTATAAAAGAACACTTAGGAGGTATAAGATGACTTTTACATTTTAAAACTATGGAAAAAAATTTAAAATTTTAATAACTGAATCTATAACACTGTAATACAATATCATAGGAAACCCAAGGGGACATATCTTCCCCAACTATAAGCTGGACTTGAGGAGGACTTTTTTAAAAAGTTTGTTAAAGCATGAAAAAATTGTTTAGGGGGTAGTAAATACACACACACACACACACTCTCTCTCTCTCTCCTTTTAGCAAAAAAAACTTCCTCCGTATTTTTTAATGAGGGTAGTATTCAGATGCATCATTGGAAATCTAACTAGTCTATCACAATAGATCATTATGATCCAGCAGATGAAGATTCTTGAGGGGAGGGCCCATATCTTATTAATCTTTCTATCTCCATAAATGACACATACCAAGAATTAATGAAATAAGGAGAAAACACTAACAGTGAGAGATGGTCTTTGAACTCCTTAGTCAAAAGTTAACATAGACCCACAGCAATTGTAATTCAGTGTCTAAGAACCCACATCTGAAAGGCTGAATGAATAGTCAAGATCTTAATAGGTTTTGCCTCATGTTGCAGCTATAAAATGTACAGGCTAAAAATAGAGTGAGTGAACAGAAATCAACCAGTGATGTTTTACTAAGAACAGTAAACTCGATTTTTATATGTTGAAGACTTGAAAGAGTCTATAAATATCTATATGCACATAACCTAAATATATCAATGATTTCTTGATCTTTAGTTCGTTTTAATGACAAGCCTTCAAAACTTGAGGGGAAGGGAGGGAGGAAGGAAACAAAGGAAGGCCAGGTGGAAAGTCACAATCAGGAAATAATCAAAAGTTTTCGCTCTACCCCTTCCATCCAATCTCGCAGGCTCTCCCGAGAACCTTCCGTCCTGAATGTTTTTTTTTTATTATGTCCTGAATGTTTAATAGCATTAATTCCACAGTTTCAAGGTGTTGAAAACCCTACAATCCAGTTTAATATCCAGTTCATTCAAAAATGCCGTATTGGGACAGATTCACAGTCCGAGAAGCCTCAGACAAATTCACCAGGGAACATATTCCAGTATGTTCTCTTGTTCAGTTTGATATAAATTTCAAAGTTTAGGGACAAGAAAAAATCACAGTTACTATTCATTGAGCACTTGGTATGTGCCAGACATCTTCCTACAGAACTGTTTATATATTTTCTTGGCCAACCCTCACGATAGCCCTCCAGATGAGGAGACAGATGTAATGGAGGTAATACAAGAGGGCCACCCATAAACTGGCAGAGCCAGCCACACCTGCCAGCCCCCAAAG
Organism: Neomonachus schauinslandi; assembly: GCF_002201575.2. Classification (NCBI taxonomy): domain Eukaryota; kingdom Metazoa; phylum Chordata; class Mammalia; order Carnivora; family Phocidae; genus Neomonachus; species Neomonachus schauinslandi. The sequence continues at coordinate 27,154,551 of NC_058413.1, read as the reverse complement.
CCAGACTGCCACATACCACACTGCAGGTGTCTCCAGAACATCATATTTCTCTCAATAACCCACTTCTCATGGATTTGTCATAAAATCTTCAGATCAGCAAGCATTGCTGAGACAGGGAACATAAAGGAAGTACATGAAATAGTCTTGGGCTAGAAGGACATGCTGTCTTCTTGGAGAGACATGATAGGGAGCAGGTGGTGAATAATACCAACTGTAAAGAGTGCTAAAAGAAAGTTAAAGCATGTGTCAAAATGGATGGTATAGCTAATAAACATGTGGATGACCAAGAAGCAGAAAGAGAAAATACCAGATGGCATTGTTAGGGAAAGTCTCATTGAGGACCTAAGGATTTGATAGGACTCTCACAGGATTTGGACAGATAGAGAAAGAAGTAGAGGTTGTTCAAGTCAGTTTCTGCTCACCTGGGCTCCTAGACAAATGGTGGCCAGGCATGGAGCTGTTCAGGATGCAAAGCATGGAGCAGAGCTTGGCCAAGAGACATCACCCAGGGTGACACCAAAACCAGAAGCCAGGAAGACCACCCCTGAGGTATCCATATGGAGGCACTGGGCCGAAGGCAGGAAACAAGAACAGGGCAAAATGTAGGAACTAGAGAGTTCAGTCCAAAGTCAGAGAATTGCGGAGGGAGGGAGAAATGAAATCTGGAGAGCCTTCCCAAGCTTCTTCATCCCAAAGGCAGACACCCTTAATCGGACGTGGAGCCCCAGCTCTGAGTGTGGAGCATGCTGTGAAGGATGTTGAGGAAGACTGGGGAAGAATGAATGTGTGAGTATGGTCTGGGGTCTAAGAAAGGACCAGCCAGTCTAGAACTTAGGGTGCATCTGTAGTATCAATTGGATAGGCGAAATGAGGCCAGTTAAGAGACTAGAGGACCATGGGCAACAGCCAGCTTATCAAGACACAAAAGCAGGCCTAGAGTCTGATGAACAAGTATAAATTCACATGATTAATCTGACTTTTTGAGACTGGTTAAGTCCTCTTTCTTATTCCATCACCTTCTAAATCAGGAATCTCAGCTCTGCCCTTATCAGCTGTATGGCCGTGGGAAAGTTACTTAACCTCTCTGTGCCTCAATGTTCTCATCTTTTAAATAAGCATAATGATAGTATCTACCTTGTAGGATCGCTGTGAGGATCAAACCGGTTCATATATGTCACTTGCACAGCGCAGAGCCTGGCATGTGCAAGTGCAATGTGAGGGTTTGCTGTCTATGGTTCCTTCCCCATTTCACCATTGTATAGGTTGAGGATTCACAATGGGGGGGGCAGGAAGGCGAAGAAGGGGAGGGTATCTCACAGCCATTCCTTCTCTGGATCACCTGAATTACAAATGCATCTTTTGGAAACTGTCCAGCTCCTGAATATCTTCCCTCTGTCCAGAACAGCCCAGAGAATGCTGTCAAGTTTGCTATAAAAGACTGCACCTTTCTAACAGCTTTGGATTCCAGTATCCCTGCCTGGCCTCTTTCCCTGTTAGCAGTAATACTGGGCTGATGTCTAAGTGAGCAAGTCCCCTTCTGAAGTTCTCACAATTACAACCACTAGCTCAGAGCTTCCACCATGCTTTCCACGTGATGTGCATGATTTCAGCATTATTTGCCCATCATTGTAAGAACAATGAGGACATCTGCCATTTCTTCCATTATGCTGTGTTGGAGATAGACTGAAGGGACAAGGATAAAACAAGGGAGAACAATGAAGAGGATAAAACAAGGGAGAACAATGAAGAGGGTATTGTAATAATCAGATAAGAGGTGAAGGTTGGCAACAAGAGAAGGTAAGGGGTGGTAATGAGAGTAGTTAAAAAGGGTCAGATTGGCTTGAATGTGTTTAGAAGGTATAGCCAATAGGATTTCCCGGCAGACTGGACAGGGGTGAGAAAAAAGCAAAGCAAAACAAACAAACAACCAAGAGATAAGAGGGACCTCAATGACTTTCGCTCCAGTAAATGAGATTGGAGTTGTCTCTATCTGAGATGCGGATGTTCAAGATGTCTGGTTCAACATCCAAGAGTGAAGAAATCTGGGCTGCAGGTAGAAATCAGTCTCAAAAATAGGTCTCAAAGCCCATGCTCTAGCTAATACCTTACAAACTCGGGATTCGGGGACTTGTACCTATTTTGTATGGGGCTGGGAAGAACAGGTTTCTGGAAGTAACAAGAATGAAAAAACTAATTAGACAATCTAAAAACCTAGTTTAAGTTATGACTTTCAAACTCCTGATCTTCCCAAGCTTTCTCTGATTATCTGGGCCCTTCTCCTACCTTAACTGCGCTCCACTCCCACCTCAAATAAAAGCTATCTATGCCCAAGTTGGTTCTGGCATGATAACAACAGGGCCATCACTCCCAATGGGAATGAATGTACCTTTTCACAGCAAACTTTACAGAAACAGTGGTTCTCTGCTTGTTAACACGCTCTGAGCGCCACCATGAACTCAGGCACCCCTTCCACTCTTCAGTTCTTTAGGCTACTGGCTGTCTGGACCTCTTGGCCATTTCAGAGTTTTTCTAGGTTGACAAATGAGGAAGATTGCAGGTCAACCTAATCATTCAAACAACTCTGCAATGCATCAGGAGATTCATCAGTATCCTTTTCACTTGAGTTTTCTTATCTAGGTTGTAGATCAGAGTCACTGTGATTTTTGAAGACTGCATATAAAAGAGGAGAGGCAGTTGATCGTTGCAGGAATAAAAGACTGAGCTAGACCTAAGAGCAGATGTCTTCTCTCATGGATAGGAAGTTTTGTGTGCTTATATCCTTACTATCCATTGCTTGGGAGGTGGATATGAGATTTGGATTCAAAAACATGTATTGATTTATTGACACAGCAGAGGTTAAGTGCCCTTGCTTATGTTACTCTCATGTAATCCTCACATCAGCACTGAGAAGCGGTACTGTATTATTTTGCAGTGGGGGAAAATGAGGCTCAGAGAACACGAGCAACCTGCCCAAGCCCAAGCCACCTGTAAGTGGCAAGAATCAGCCTTCCAACCCAGGGTCTCAAGGGGCTCTTACTCCCATGTCATGTTTTTGCCTCATAATATGAACAGATAATGAAAGGTTTAAGGCAAAACAGATAGTCTCTAAGCCCAGTGTTAGCCAAAGATGACTTGTCTTCTCTTTAGAGTTTTTTTTTTTTTTTAAGATTTTATTTATTTATTTGAGAGAGAGAGAATGAGAGACAGAGAGCATGAGAGGGAGGAGGGTCAGAGGGAGAAGCAGACTCCCTGCCGAGCAGGGAGCCCGATGCGGGACTCGATCCCGGGACTCCAGGATCATGACCTGAGCCGAAGGCAGTCGCTTAACCAACTGAGCCACCCAGGCGCCCTTGTCTTCTCTTTAGAAAGGAAATATCCATGTGGGAGAGGTTTCACCTCAGAAGGTGGAGATTGCCAGGAGAAGGTGAGTAAAACACTTTATTCAGTCCCTCAAAGATATGATAACAGAGACAAGAATTTTCCTTTTTTCATTTGCTCAAGAGAGTGTCAAAATTCACAACCATAAGACACACACCCCAAATGTGTGTGTATGTCTTTGTGCGTACATGGGTGGGGGAGGAGAGAGCACAGATCGGTGCTTACTCGAGGTAGGTACAGATCTCTCAGGGACCATCTGTACCTATTGGATTTATGATTTCTCAGCTTTATGGTGGTGGGAAAGCCATATGCATTCAGTAGAAACCGTACTTCGAGGGCTACCTGGCTGGTTCAGTTTGCAGAACGTGCGACCCTTGATCTCAGGGATCTCAGAGTCATGAGTTTGAGTCCCACACTTGGCATGGAGCCTACTAAAGATTAAAAAACAGAGAAAGTGTACTTTGAATTCTGAATCTGGATCTTTTCCGGGGCTAACAACACGCTTCTGTCCTGTGACGCTGAGCAGGGCAGTGAGCCACATCTCCCAATCAGCCGGGGGATCACAAGGTCAATGACAGATACGCTCACAACCGTTCTGTACCCACAGCCATTCTGTTTTGCACTTTTAGTACAGTATTTAATAAATTACATGATATTCACTTCATTATAGAATAGGCTTTGTGCTAGATGATTTTGCCCAGCTGTAGGCTAAAGGTAAGTGTTCTGAGCACATTTAAGGTGGGCTAGGCTAAGCTATGACGTTCCACTGGTTAGGTGTATGACATGTATTTTCAATTTACCATATTTTTGACTTAGGGTGGGTTTATTGGGGCATAATGCCATCATAAGTCAAGGAAGATCTATATTCTGTTAAGTGCTTTCCATACATGATTGCTCTTAATCTTTGCATCTGTTCTTTGAGGCATTCCCTCCTTTATGTTCTGGAAGAACAAACTGAGAGTCTTTCAGGTTAAGGTTTATGTACTTACTTACAGTACCCAAAGCTTATAAGAGGCAAAATTCCAACCCAAGTGGGTATGAGTAACTCCCATTTCCCCTGTAGCCCAAAACACACCATTTGAAAACAGTACTCCTGTTGAAATGGCGACTCTCACACTTCACCCACGGGCGTGTAAACTGGTAGCTTTCAAACTGATACCGTGGCGCTTTTGATCCAATTATAAAAGTAAGCATATTCTTTTGGCCCATTAATTTCATATCTAGGAATTTTGCCTAAGAAAATAATCAGACATGTGTGTGCAAAAATTAATGTGCACGTAAGTTCTATACGTTGTTATTTGAGTTATTTATCCTTAAGTTATTAATACTGTTACTAGGTTATTAGACTCAAATGTCTAATAGGAGCTAGGCAAGATCCATTATGGTATATCCACAATGGAAATGTTAGGAAGTCATTAAAAATTAAGCTGTAGGGCGCCTGGGTGGCTCAGTTGGTTAGGCGACTGCCTTCAGCTCAGGTCATGATCCTGGAGCCCCGGGATCAAGTCCCGCATCAGGCTCCCTGCTCGGCAGGGAGTCTGCTTCTCCCTCTGACCCTCCCCCCTCTCGTGCTCTCTATCTCATTCTCTCTCTCAATAAAATAAATAAAATCTTTAAAATAAATAAATAAATAAATAAATAAATAAATAAATAAATAAATAAAAAAAATTAAGCTGTAGAAGAATATTTGATAACAGGAGGATACCGCTATCAAACATTCGGTGAACACAGAGGTTATCCCAGCATAGGCTATATAGTATGTGTTGAAAAAAATACTAAAAGAGATACACTGAATTTTCTGAAAAGACCTGACCTCATTTAATGTGGCTCAAAGCTGACAAGAAGGCTTCCTCAACCAGAGGTTCAGGGCAGTGTCTTTGTGAAGTTCTGTCTTCCCACCTTGTGGAACAAAATCCAGATTTTTTAACTTGGGCTGGAAAGCCCTACACGACTCTGGTCTTCTGAACATCTATCCACCCTCCCTCTGCGTTGCTCACTATGCTTCCCACACACAGGCCCTTTTTAGCTCCTGGACTGCACATGCTCAGCCCTAGTGTTGTGCAGGGACTTTGCACATGCTGTCCCTTCTGCCGGGAATGCTTTTCCCCATTCTAATGGTTGGTTTCTTTCTTCAGGTCTCAGCTGCAATGTCACCTCTTCAGTGGAGTTCTTCCTTGACTACCTCACATAATGTAAGCATCCCCTTTTATGCTCCCCCACAGCATCCTATTCTTTTTCTTTTCATGTGTTCAAATGATCACACATGTGATCATTTGTAATGACATATTTATGTGTTTTACTTGTTCAGTGTCTGCCTTCTTACAGAAGGTAAGCCTCGTAAGGGTAAGGTCCACATCTGTTTTGCTCACCGTTGTACACTAAGTCCCTACTCAGAGGCTACTCATGGTAGGCGCTCAAGAAAGACTTGTTGAATGAATGAATAAATGAACAAAGATAATACAAAATTATTAGGCCCTGGCTCTACACCTAGCAAAGTGCCGTGGAAGGTTTAGAAGGTCTTCAGAGAAAAGAGACAGGAACTAGATAGTCAGTGGCTGATGATCAATGTAAATCAGTGTAACACACAGGCTACAAGAATTCATACAAGGAAATGCTTTGCTTACCTCGAAACCATTTTCTAAGAATGACTTGTTAGATATGAACTATGCCCTGTATCCTAGAAGTAATACGAAGTAGAGAGATATCACTGAGCACAGGTCTTCCATTTTTCTAAAGGTATCCAGTTCCAGATACATCGGTTAAAGTGGAGCCAACCTCTACCACTTGGCATGTGCTCACTTTTGCCCCACGCAGTCCCTCCAAATCTGACTTCCTTCCTGAAGCAAGCGGAGAGAACCTGCTAAGCTTGCCCCATATCCCTAGGATGCGTTCACAAGTAGAAGTCATGTGTCTTCTGAAGAACCACACAAAATAAGAAAATGGTGGCCAAAAAAACCCCCACCAAAACAAAACAAATCACTTTTCTGTTAAAAGAGAAATCTTCATAGGTAAAATCTTGCAGAAGCCTTAAGAATAACTGTAGGGAAAAAGAAAATGGATTATCTTACACATTTTATTATTTTTCCCTCTGCAGACTACAAAATGGCAACCTTTATCTGATTCTAAAAACAAACACATAGGGCGAGCTTAGGACCCATCAGCGCTCCTAGGAAATGTTGCCTGTGGACATGAATTTGGGTGTTTGCGGTGGGGGCTGGGACGGCATGAATATTTTCCAAGCCTTATTCAAACAGTAACTTCTATCTGCTACCATGCTATCAATTTTTCCAACAGTGGATTGCAAATTCACCTCATAAATCAATCTGTACAAGAGGTCAGAAGCCAACCACAGCCAATTAAAACCTCTCAGCAATAATTCATCTAAGATCTGAGTAAGGATTTTTTTTTTTACAAGTCCTAGGAGGCTCTTGTTTATTCTAATCAGATCAGTAGAGGAAGAACTAAATTGGGTAGAACCTGCATTTTTCTCTTATCCCAGAACACAAACTCAGATGTTTTTATAAGGAAAGGAAGAGGAAAAGGGGAGAGATATGAGGAAAGAGTGGGCTGAAGAATTAGAACACTTTCTGTACATAAAGTGCTACCAAGGCTCTCCCAATGCCAGACCTGCGTCTAACTGCTTCATCCTGGGATGCTTCTATTCCAACCTCTCTGGCGTCTGAGTCCTGTCAATACTGTGTCCAACAAATAAATACAGCTAAACTACTATTCAGTGAGTGTCTCTGACACCTCAGGCCCTTTGGAAGCTTGAAATAAATCCAGTATGTTTGTTGCTTTTTAGACAACTGTAGATTACAGGTTACCCAGATGTGAGAAAGTGCTGGAAAAATTAGGAGGCTGTAGAGCATATACTATAAGTGTATAAATATCTGTATAATAAATAGCTGTATACACACATACTCATATACTACAATTATACCACTGTAATTATATTTTCACTGTAGCCCTGTGTTGAAAGCTGAGCAAACTTGGAGAAATGACTCGGCTTTCTGAACTTTCGTTTTTCATCCGTAAGATGGGTAATAACAGTACCAACAGCACAGGAGGCATGGGGTAGATGAAACAAAATGTTTGCAAAGCTTCGGCACGCGCTCTGGTCCCCAGGGTGACCGCTCAGTTCTGGCTGTAACTGAACATAGTATGAGATTCTAGGCCCCATGGCAGTGCCCCCCGATTATCAGCTGATTGGGTTTCGAGATTCTCCCTCCAGCCGTGAGTCTAGCCTGATCCTTGATGGATCACCACACTGACGTGTCCTAGAGGATGGGACTGAAGAACTGCAGGCTCCTGCTGGCAAGGTGCCAACAGCCAGCCTCAGCCTCCCGCTCGTGGCAGAAGAGCCCACTGGGCAGTGTCTGCCTGGCCGGAGGGGCTCGGTGCGGCCCAGCATGCTCCTGCCTGAGGAGCAAGGCTCCGACTTATCCTCCTCCCAGCCTCCAGCACACAAGCAAACCTTCTAGCTACTTTTTAAAACAAAATGCTCTATTTCCTAATTATAAACATAAAAGTAAATGCTTATCGTAACCATTGGAACAGACCTATAAAGTGTATAAAGGAACAAAATTAATAGCCTTGCTGTCTCCACCCTCTCTACTCCCCAATCCACTACCCTCATCCTGAGGTAACCAACATGACTTGTAAATATCCTCCCATGACTTGTAAATACCTAAAAAATACAATGTCCATACTCTAAAAATACACATGCAATCATACAGACATAGGCCGCAACTTGCTTTCTTTTTCCCCCTCCGCAGAGTCCAAAGCATTACGGACATTTTTCTCAGCTACTATTTAGAAACTCTAGACAAAACTGTGGGATCTTTACCCAAGTTCTGCAGGACATTCAACAAAGTAAATAGAAATACTGGCTTTGTCTTCCTGGTTACTATCTTTTAGATTTCATCCAAGGAGTTCTAAAGCGTTAGGTTTGGGATGAGGAAGTATGTCAAAGAACTCATAACTGTTTTATTTCTCTGTAAAACCAGAATAGTTTAGCTATTTATGGTCTGGTTCCTCTTCCTAGGAAATTCTGTCTTCAGCTTTTTCTAGATTTTGAGACACGTGCAAAGAAACCTGACAGCAAGAGATACTGTCTTCCTCGTCAGAGGTCTCTCTGCAACTACCTCATCAGGGTGAGGAAATGGTGTGTGTGCTTGAGCAGACAAATACTGTCCACTCTGTGGTTACCCCGGCCAGGAGACCAGGCCCTCAACCACACCTGCCAGGAGCGTAGAGCCCATCAGAAAACATGACACACCTAAGTCTCTTAGCAGCTGGAACAGCTCGCATTTCACTTAAACTGGCCAGGGTGAGCCCAAGAGTAGAGTTAAAAGTCACTTTTCTCATCAAGTCCTGGGCAATTCCTGAGAAAACGCACATGGAGCCAACCCTGTCCCACACCCAGGACTCCAGAGACTGGGAAGGAGAGCGGAAGTTCACAGGGGACGTGGTCAGCCTGATTGCCTCCTTCTCTTGTTCTGTATTCATCACCCGCAGGGAAAACACATCCAGAGATATGGGGATGTTCTGGGGATGAGGTACTCAGGTATCTCTCTCAACTCTGCTGGGAAGACAAGAAACCAACACTCCCTCCCACTCACCTTGTGTTGGGGTCAGAGGGCAAATAAAGAGACCCTGCTGCGTGAATCAAGCTAAGAGCTAGGAAAAAAATCATGTATCCTGAGAGAGAAAAGGTACTGTGACACCAAGCCTAAACCCCTAAATCCGGCCCAGCACTAACAAGGATAAGGAGGCTCCTTCCAGCTGGAAACAGAACAGCCCCCATAGAGTTATTTATCGCTCGCCCACCATGTTTATTATTGTTTGAGAGCCAGAGAAAGTAGATGTGTTTACAGCAGGTTACAGGGATATCAGAACACGCCACACGGGATTCGTGAGGCTCCTGGAACCTGACGGAGATTAGAAAGCATAGAGACGCCCCTCCGGACACACACATATTCTCTAATTACACTCTGTGTGTGTTTATCCAAGGACTGTGAGCTTCTTGAAGATAGGGGAGATGCTTTATATCCTGTACATCCTCTCCCAATCGTCCTTTAGAGGAAATGAGACTTACGAAGTAGGAGCTCCATAAATATTTGTGAAATGAGCTCAGAGAACAGAATCTGCTCTGATTGTCAGTAAAAACAACTTAATCTTCAGCTAATACTATTCAGAATCTAGTATGTGAGGAGCTAGATTACCCAAGGGAGGAGGAAGAGATGAGCAGAAGTTAAAGGTAGATGCTGCTCCCAACCCTCCCAGTGGGGTGAGGAGAGTAGCATCACCTTTCACAGGACGGGTGACTCCATCTCTTAAAATAATTTTTTTAAACTTTCTCACTAAAATTTTTTGAACATGGCGGTCAAATCCCCACCGTTTCTCATTTTAGACATAAGGCTTAAAATATTTTTTAAAAAGGAATATATGGAGATCCCCTTGCACAGGGCCTGGAATATGCCCCCAGATGCTGGTTTCCTTCTCATTTTCCCTGTCCTGTGGGCTTTAATTCATGGAAGTTGGAGTAACCTGATGCAGATTCTTTCCTGAAAGCACAATTTGGCAGGAAAAAGGAGGATGAAGGCCAAGGAGACGTGTCAGTGAGGAACTCGGGGAAAGGTGCTGTTTTGGTGAACACTCTAGTTTGCGAGCAAAAAAGTATGTGTGGGAATATCTGCAACATCAAGGCCACTTGATGCTTAACAGCCAGGCTGAACACAACATGCTGGAGAAATCTAGCTGATAGGAATCTTACTCAGATTCTGCTCAGAAAACGCTTTCTATAGTCTAGGTTGTTATTGCTGTCACGTATCTTGTCACTCATCTCCCCACTTTGAAAAAGAAAATACGCTTACAGGCTTTATGAAGAACCTTATGTTTACTATTTTTTTTAACATGACCCCCCCCCAAAAAAATGACAATGGAAGGTATCGCACAACAACTAATAACAGAAGGAGGTGAAACCTTCCCCTAGCCCTCCAACCCCAACCCCATTTTGAACAGGAAATTTAAATTATTTGGAAATTTAAATTAGCTGTGGCCTATTATGGAATTTACTTAGAGGAAAGATGCGGATTTATAATGTGAAATAATTACATGTTCTTTTGATGGAAAGTTCTTTAAATTCCTTCTGAGACAGAGGAAATGGAAAGAAGACATCTCAGATTCTATAGAAATAAAAAGTACATTAAAATATGAAAATAACATTATGGATAACATGGCTTTCTAACTAACTTAAACTGTGATATGGGCATAACCCAGTTTTTGAGATATCTTTGACAAAGTTGATATTTCTCAAATTTGTGTGAAAATCCTTATAAGTACTGATTGAAAAGGTATAGGATTTAGTCAAAAAAGTCAAAGCGAGAATCTGAGGCTATTTTTTTCCCCTGATTTTGTTTGATTCTGTTAATTTTTTTTCTAAATTTTTTTCTTTCCCAGCCATGTCTTTTTTTCCCAATGCCATCATTTTAGCTTCAAATACCATTGTAACTAGACTTTTAGTTTATCACAATTTTGCATTTACATATAAATAAGATCTTTTATTCAATAAATAGTGATTGAATTGCCAACACTGTACCAAGAACTGAGTTTCAAAAGGCTAATAACATCTCTCAGTCTGTATTTTCATATGGCCCTTCTTATTAAAACATAGTAATATTTCAATATACTTTTCATATGCCCTAAAAAATAAACAAGCAAAACTAACTAGGATATAGGGGGAGCTTATAAACACTAACGTTAACAAACACTGACAAGTGAATACCATAAATACACTAAAAAAAGGGGATGAAAAGAATTGACTCAAGTAACTATGGAAAACAGTTACCTTGATTAGATAATTGTCAGGCTAAAGACAAAAAGAACCATTCAAATGCTGTCTTCTGTTTAGAAATGTGTATCTCATTAAATGTTTACTAGAACATTTAATAATAAGTGAATAGGTTGTAGATAATCACAACCGGGTTTCTCAGTGTTGGAGAAAGAAGTTACAAGTAAGGAAAGGGGAAAGGTTAAAATGAGCCCTGTGGATTAGAATCCAAGTTATCAATATAAATTCATATTATTATGTACACACACATATATGTACACATATGTATACACGAATACATGCATGTTTATATATATGTATACACACACAGATACATACACATAGAAAGATACATACAGAGATATAGATGGGTATAGATGGTACTGATGGGTATATATGCATGGTTTAATAGATATGTAATTTCCTAGCTCTGTCTACTGAGAGGGCCTAGAAGCAAAAGTCCCCAGTCGCAATGAGTACAACTAGCGCCCAGATCTTGGTTTGTAAGCACCATTCTCCAATAAAAGGAACCAGGGCTTCTTGGAGAAATAGTAGGGTAGGGGCAAGGGCAGGGAAAATATAAGATGAGCCTGAAAAGTGTTGTGGAGCCAGAAAGGAGAGAAGTGCTCTAAATAAGATGGGAGCATGTCAAAAGAAAACAAAAGTCTTGGGGCGCCTGGGTGGCTCAGTCGTTAAGCATCTGCCTTCGGCTCAGGTCATGATCCCAGGGTCCTGGGATCGAGCCCCGCATCAGGCTCCCTGCTGTGCAGGAAGCCTGCTTCTCCCTCTTCTACTCCCCCTGCTTGTGTTCCCTCTCTCGCTGTGTCTCTGTCAAATAAATAAATAAAATCTTTAAAAACAAAAACAAAAACAAAAGTCTACAAACATTCCTAATGGTCAAGTTGGGACAATTTGAGCAACAAAACAAATATTGATACCATTGGATTTTGCCCATAGAATAAAATGAATATTCATGAGACTAGACTGTGATAAATATATAATTGAATAAATAGATAGATAAATAAATGGCTAAGAGATGGCTTTTTCTTACAGTAGAATTTTAATGAATAGATGTAGAAAGAAAGATGGAAGTAGAAAATCACCATTAGGTAAATATTACAGTAATTCTTGTTGCAGACAAGCTCTACAGATGAATGATTAAAAAAAAAAAAAAATCTGTGGACAGGGGCACCTGGGTGTCTTAGTTGGTCTCAGCTCAGGTCTTGATCTCAAGGTTGTGAGTTCAAGCCCTGCATGAAGCCTATTTAAAAAAAAAAAAATCAGGGGACAAAAAATTGAAGATTTGCAAAGTCTCAAAGTATCTCCCTCAAGATATTTATTAACTTCAAAGGGAAAGACGGAAACTTTATAGTGGATAAACCTTTGCAGATACCACCTTAACCAGGTGACCAAAGTTAAAATCACCAACAATAAAACATATCGACATCATAAACCCCTTGATTTGAGGACACAACATCATTTCTGTGGTGTTCTTGCCAAAAATTTATAATCTTACTTCAAATGTGAAAAAACATCAAAAATCCAAATTGAGGGACATTCTACAAAATAAGGAGTACTCTTCAAAATCGTCAAGGTTATGAGAGACATGAAAATCCTATGAAAGGAGATAGGAGATTTAACAGGTAGATGCAATGGGGGAAGCTGCATAAGGTCCTGGAAAAGACAAAGAACATCAGTGGAGAAAGTGGTGATATTCAAACCGTATCAATGTTTGAACATTATGCTATGGTTATGTAAGATGTTAACACTCAGGGAAGTGGGGTGAAGGTATCCAGGAACCCTCTACACTATTTTGGCCACTTGTTTTTATAAGTTTAAAATTAGCTCAAAATAAAAGTTAAAAAAAGATTTAAAAATATTTTAGCCCTCAAAGAGAATTTAATAGGAAAAAATAGTGGAGGAAATTGAAGGTCCCACCTACATAGTACAGTGCCACTTCTGACTTCTCTTACTGTTTTCCCATAGCGCTTACCAACTTCTAACATATTATATAATTTACTTACTTATTATAGTTAGTGTGTATGACATGCTCCCCTATAGTTTGTTTTGTTTATTGGTTTATCCTGAGATCCCATAATAGTGTCTGGCCCAACGTAAGCAATCAATATATATATGTGTATTTGATAAATGAATGGGTGAAAATTTGCAAAAGAATAAATGCAAGATAGCCTATATTAAGTAGATGCTACAAACTCAGATGCCTTCAAGGGCTTGGCCAGGTAACTTGAATATGTGAAGGGGTGTCTGTTTTGTTCACTAATGTATCTCATGTGGCCCAGATAGGGCCTGATACACTTAATAAATGTTTGCTAGGAGAATTAATGTAAGTTTTTTTATAAATTGGGTGCAAATTACACATCTGGATTTTAGTAGTGTTTTGATTGTATAACTATGACTATCTTGACTTATACAACATGAAAGGAGGAAAAAACTAAATTTATTGGTAAATGCAAAGATATTCTGGATAATACTTTTATCTGCTCCATACTAAAAATTTTACTTTCTTTTTGATTCAAAAAATAAGTTTGTTGGCGGGAAATTATATTTCTCAAAAATGCTGTATTAAGATACAGTGACAGGGGCTCCTGGGTGGTTCAGTCGTTAAGCATCTGCCTTCGGCTCAGGTCATGATCCCAGGGTCCGGGGATCGAGCACCGCATCGGGCTCCCTGCTCCACAGGAAGCCTGCTTCTCCCTCTCCCACTCCCGCTGCTTGTGTTCCCTCTCTCGCTGTGTCTCTCTCTGTCAAATAAATAAATAAAATCTTTTAAAAAATTAGATATAGTGACAGTGTCACATATTGCTGGTGGCAGTATTAATTTCTATAACCTTTCTAGAAAGCAATTAAGCATTATGTATCAGGATCCTAAAAAAAGTGCTTAGGTTTTCAAAAAAACAATTCTTTTTCCGGAATTCATCTTCCAAACTGCACTGTGTAGATATAGTAATCACGGAGTTAGTTATGAATTAGAGATAGTTAAGAAATGACAGGTTGACCAAAAAACTACATCAATAATGGGAAAATGAGTAAGTACATACAATATATTCAAATTATGGATTATTTTGCAGGCACTAAAATCCATGTTTATGAATTGCTTTTTGTACCATGGGAATGGGTTTGTATTAGAATGTTAAGTGAAAAAGAGGAGGATACAAAATTGTATAGGCAGCATTATCACAATAATATACAATATGATTTTAAAAAGTGTAAATATGCACATATGTAAACTCTTCAGAATTTCCCCCCTGCTTCTCTGTACATTTCTTTACTCTCCATTAACATACACTAGTTTTAAAATCAGAAAAGATGTTAATGATAAAATACAAAAACATTCAATTGATTAATCTTAAAAATACTATGAAATAAAGAAAAAATCAAATGACAAAATAAAATCTATTTAAAAACATACACCAGCATTTATTACCAGAATAAATGCTGAATGGATCCAGGATTTAAATGTAAAAAATAAAACCAGAGAATTACTAAAAGGAAACGTGGACAAATTCCTTTATAATCTGCAGTGGGGAAAGCCTTCCTAACTATGACTCAAATCCTAGGAGCAATAAAAAGAAAAAAACTAGTAAATTTGAATGCATTAAAGCTTTTTAATGGAGAAACAAAAACATAGGCAAACAACAATAACAACAACAACAAAAACAAATGGCGAGGTTATTTGCAACTCTCAATGTAAAGGGCTAATTTCCCTACTGTATAAAGGACTTTTAAAATTGAGAAGAAAAACAGCAAAACCTGATAGAAAAATGGTCATAAAACATGACCATGCAGGGGCGCCTGGATGGCTCAGGCAGTTAAGCATCTGCCTTTGGCTCAGGTCATGATCTTGGAGGGGGGCTCCTGGGATCGAGCACTGCATCAATCAAACTGACTCCCTGCTCAGTAGGGAGTCTGCTTCTCCCTCTCCCTTTGCCGCCCCCGTCCCCTGCTTGTGCTCTCTGCTCTCTCTTGTGCTGTCTCTCTCTCAAATAAATAAATTAAAAAAATAATAACATGACCATGCTGTTTATAAAAAAGATATCAAATGACTCTTAAATATATGATAAGACACTCAACTAATTTCATAATAAGAGGACTGTAAATTAAAACCACACTGAGACACCATTTCTTACCTATTAGCTGGTGGAAACCCAAAAGCTTGATAATACTGTGAGACTGTGGGAGAACCTACACTACAGGTAGGATATAAGAGTACATTCCTATGGAGGAGAATTTGGCCATTACTATCAAAATTACACATGCATTTACCCTTTGACCCAGCAATCTTAACTCTATGAGAGTGCCCTTCTATTTTTCTTTTTATTCTCCTTGCTCATAACCACGTGTGCAGTTTACAGCTAGTGTGTTATAAAGGCATTCTAAGGAGACTGAGTCTTACTCTTGCCACTTTCTACAAACAAATCTTTCTGGGAAAGATCAGATGGGTCTGTTTGGAAGTCAGCGCTGTTTTTCCATCACCAAGGGGATTGCTGCGGAACGCCGCCCCCAAAGTTCATTATCTCAGCATTTAATGTTTTGTTTTTGTTTTTTCAAAATACAGAAAAGTAATTAGAAGACATGATGGGCAATAACCTCTGTGCCAAATTACCTTGTTTTAATTTGATGATGCTTTTGAATTGTTCAAGCTCAAATAATTAATTTAAAAACTGCCAGTCTCTTGATAGGATTTTTTTTTTTTTGGAATGTGCATGCCAAGTATTATAAAGAATGTTTTTCATGGTAAAATCTTAACCCCCTAAGAAACACAATGACCACCGGACCACTGATCTGCTTCAAATATTCGAAAGATAATAAGCCACAAGTTCACAGGAGGAAATTATGGCCTGGCCAGCCTCTAGCAGTCTAGGTCTGATGATTTCTTTAGTGACATTTATAAAACCCCATTTCTTTAATCAGATCATAAGAAGACTGAATCAGGTTTCAGATTCACTCGGGGTTGATAATTGAGCTCATTCCTGAAAGGCCTGAGGAGCACAAAAGCACTGAAGTGAAACCATGGAAATTAGTGATTTGAATAGGAGAATCATGAACTTTGGTAAAGAAAACATTCCCCTCATGGAACAAGCTTTGCCAAACTCTAATAAGATTAATGAAGGTAAAATTAAGGAAAACACGGTGAACCTTGTTTTCTATGAAAGGAAAGAAGAGAGGTGGAGAAAAAAGATCAACCTCATTTATACCCGTAACTATATAATTATGGGCCCACGTGGAGGGGCGGGCAGCACTTTCTTTCTTGCTGAGGGAATGCAACATCTAGTCCTTTCTCGAGTTGTGGGGTTTGCCTTGGGAATAGCTGGCTTCTCTAAATGAAACGGGACCAAAATTCCCGGCCATCTTTTGTAAATGTTTGTTCTCCACAAGGGCAGGGTGACTTCCTAAGTGGGTAAGCTGGCTGGAGATCTGAGCAAGCTTAGAAAGGAGAGCCAGGTCTGACCTTGAACTTCATGGGCACTGCGCACGGCAGCGCACACACCCTCCACCCTGGCTTGGGGCCCTGATGTGCAGCCCGAAGGAGTCTCCTAATCATTCACTCACATCCCCTCACCACACTGTCCTTGGGAGGAGGCTGCAAACCTGGTAGGTACACCCGGTCTTAGGAACTGTCTTCCCTCAGCTATCTGTGGGGCTTTCTCCCTGTCCTTCTTCAGTGCCTCACTCAAATGCCCCTTCTCAATGAGGCCTTCCCTCAGCCCTCCGCTACCCCCAAGCCCCCTCCCCAGCTCCATTTTTCCTCTTTCTCATCATTATTGTCTTCTTAGTATTAATTACCTTATTTATTGTGTTTATTATATGACTCCCCTGGTACAACATAAGCTCCCTAAGGGCAGGCTTTTGTCTGTTTTCTGCTGTGCTCTCACTGATACAGGAATGGTATCTGTGCACAGAAGACATTTCAATATTTTTTGAATAAATAAATAAATGAATGAATTATCCTGCACTTGCCTTATCATGACCCAGTCCACCTTCATCACAATTGTTTTCCTTAATGGATTTTAGGCTCCATGCAAGCAGGGATGGTATCTGTGTCACCCAGTAGATAGTCCCAACACCTGGGACCATGCTCGGCACACAAATAGGCCTTCCACAATCACTTATTGAATGAAAGAATTAAACCATCCTAACAATCTTTCTGAAGATATCGAAATGGCAATAAAGAGCCACAGATTCCAAGTAACTTTGGGAAAATCTTTTGACCTTAGTGGACTCAGCTTCTCCAACTAAACAACAATGGGATTGGGCCAGAGCAACAGTAAGGTCCTGTCTAGTCTTGGGATTCCATGGACCCATGCCTTCGTAGCATGTCTTCCTCTCTTCTTATCCAGTTTATTTATTTTTTGAGTATAGTTGATACACAATGTTACATTAGTTTCAGGTGTACAACTTAGTGATTTGACAAGTTTATACACTATGCTATGCTCACCACAAGTGTAGCTGCCATCTGTCCCATTACATTACTATCACAATATCATTGACAATATCATTCCTTATGCTGTACCTTTTATTCCCATGGCTGTCATTCCATAACTGGAGGCCTGTATCCCCCATGCCACTTCACCGTTTCTTCTTAACAACTCCTAAAAGTCCAGATCAAGTATGGTTACTAAGATGTATGCTCTTGGAAATTGTTTGCTGTGAAAGTTGGGGTTCCCAATAGACATTTTAGACAGTCCCAGGGGTTTGAGACATGTACATGGGATGGAAGAAACTGGCTCATCTTTTGATATGGGAGCCACTGCCCAAAGTCTGAGTCTTTCTAAGGATGGATAAATTGACTTCAGACAAGAAAATCAAGGCTTTTTAAGAGTTTTAAAATTATTTTGTTTATTTATTTTTTAAAGTTTATTTTTTTAAGTAATTTCTACACCCAACATGGGGCTCAAACTGACGACTCCCAGATCAACAGTCTCATACTCCTCAGACTGAACCAGCCAGGCACCCCCCATAAGGATTTTTTTTAAATAGTCCTACTTATAGTAGTCTATCTGACTGTTGGATCATTTTTGTTGCAGTTTGAGATTCAGAAATCTTAGACACGTTACTTCAGAAAATCACAAGACCCACAGAAGTGATAAAAATTGTAGTGTGAGGGCACCTGTGTGGCTCAGTTGTTAAGCATCTGCCTTCAGCTCAGGTCATGATCCCAGGGTCCTGGGATCGAGCCCCACATCGGGCTCCCTGCTCAGCGGGAAGCCTGCTTCTCCCTCCCCGCTTCCCCTGCTTGTGTTCCCTCTCTTGTTGTCTCTCTCTGTCAAATAAATAAATAAAATCTTTAAAAAAAAGTTGTAGAGTGAATGCCTTCTGCAGTCAGTGAGAATTGACTAAGGTGTCTGCTCATTTATTCAGGGCCTTTTCAAAAGTTATCCCTTTGCTCTAAATTCTAGGTCACTGTCCTGGTTTCTAGTGTTGGATGCCCATGTGATCTACCAATACCTCTTGAAATCATGAACTAAAACTCTTACCAGTTTCCATGGCAGGTGTAAGAAATGGAGTAATTAATAAAGCATGTAGCAAGATGCTTTCATATTCCTAACCCTAGCTTATTTTTAATGTTCTCACTGCTTTAAAAACTCACTGCAAATATTTGGCTTTGATTACTCTGCACTTCCAAACCTGCCAGTTTTTTTGTGGGCTAGGGATGCCCATGCTTTTATTGATTCTACATTTTCAATACATTAAGAAGCATTAAAATATTCTGAAGCTGATTGCATTCTGTTTTATATTTTTAAATTCATTCTAACTCAGATAAAGCTAAGTTTGAATGGTCCTTCTTGATAGTGACCAGTGTTCCCTGGCTCCTCCAAATCATCAAGTCTGTCCCAAGCTATGCCACCAAGCACCACTAAGCAACTTCCTCGGGATATGGACAAGTCTCCTCAAACCGGGTGGCCCATCACAAATTGAATCCACCCCCAGTGAGGTCTTCCATAGAGACTCAGACAAGCTGAAAATTGATGGGAACCAATGTACGATGGTTGAGGAGATGACATTTGAAGACTCAAGGCAAAGGAGTTCTACGGAGAGGGAACAGCATGTGCAAAGTTCCTGAGGTGCAAATATGCTTTACATGTACAAGAAATAGAAAAATACTGCTGAGACTGATATATGGGAACTGAGCAGTCACATGGAACAAACCAATTTAAGTAAGTTTTATTCTTCATTCCCAAGTCTCTCCTGCACAGTTTGGTATAAATGACAGCCCTGGCAAAGCTGAAAATAGTGCACTCAGGTTGGAGCTCCCCAAGACAGAGATTAGATCAAAATTCTATTTCTGGACTTTTTAGACTGACTAATCTTTAACTGGTGGTTGTTTAAATAAAGTTTCTCTACCTCTGATCTAACTTCTTTGCATTCTAATCCCCACTTTCCTTTTTCTACCCTTGACCCGCTTGGCTTCCAACATGGCTGCAATGTCCACAATCCAGGATCACCTGAGCTGGTTCACACCTGTCTTCCTGCCCTGTCAGAGCTTCTTGATTGATGACCTAGCAAGTCAGCTTCCTGATTGTTGCCTCTTCCTATCCCTGATAGCTGTTCGTCTTCACCCTTTGTCTTGCTTCCACTTCTGCTTCTCTCTCTCTAGCTCACACCTCTGGCAGCCCTACATCCATATTCTGTCTGGTCCAGCCTGCTTCTAAGTACTCCACGCTTTGATGGAGGCTTTGTGCCTGGTGCTCACTTCCCCACCCTGACGACGAGCCAGATGGCAACATTGAAAGAACCACTGTTGGCTTAGAAGCACTGCTGGCATCACATGAGGAATTTGGGCTGCAACATCTCAGAAACAACCTGCACAGTATTTGCTGACAAATACTGACCACCTCTATGGCACAAATTTCTGTAGCTCAATCAATCTCTTCTCCCAACTCAGCACCTCCTTATTTTCCAAACAACACAACTTGATATTTTGTTATAGATTTGCATTATTTTTTTGTTTTGTGAAGATTTTAATATTGCATTCCAACAAAATGTAAAGTTCTTGAAAAGCAAGAACAGTGTCCTGTATGTCATTTGTAAATTTTGTCAGTCTGAATAGTGTTGTGCCTACATATGGTGAGAGCCTAATAAATACTGGCTGATTGATCTTTCACTGTCTTAATTCAGCTAGGAGTTTTAGGCATGGGAGCAAAGGTGATGGAATGTGTAGTCCTTCTTGGTAGATCTGTGTCATTGGAGCTAAATGCTACCTCTAAATGGTGGCTAAAGTTAGAACCTGGGAGGCTGAGCAATAGAGCACTCCCACATCCCTGGAAGGTCCACAGTTGCACAATTCAGGACAAAAGGGCAGCCCTTCCTGCTTCATGTGATAATTAGATTGTTCACTCATTTGTTAATTCAGTGAATATTATTATTTTCTGAGTCATGCTCATGTACTATGTGTGAGGCAACGTGCTAAGCGTCATGGAGGACATACCAAAAAATTCTGAACCATGATGTCTGGGGTGCCTTGCTCAGCCTGAATTAGGATCAGATAAAAATCTCAGCTCTTCCTCACGGAAGAACATTGGGGGCAGAATCTGCAAACAATAGGCATCACACGTCAGTATCTGGGCTGCTGGCTGGACTCTGTCTCTATTGGAACGTGCTGTCTGGGTGGGAAGCAAAACCATGGATCAAGACCTTTTAAATCAGGACCTCCACACTTCAGAACTTCCCTTTTCTTTTTGTAGCAGGATGTCAAACGCATTCCAATAAACCACAAGAAATTCTGATGTGAGAAAGAAATATTTTAACTAGTTCATGTGCACAGATCTTATTCTAAAATGGACTTGTAAATTTTATCAATGATCACAAATGTAATGAAACAAAAGGACTTAAAAATCTGTTTCACTATACCATGATACTATTATGCTCAGCACGCGTGCTAAACAGAGGCTTCATTCATTCATTCATTCATTCATTCATTCATTCATTGGATTGTTTGTTCTTTCCTTCACATATTCATTTATTTAACAAATGTTTACTGCATGCATACTATGGGCGGGACACTGTGCTAGGAACTATGGGTGACATAAAGATGAATAAGATACTACCTCTCTGGCCTTAAAGCACTTAGAGGAAAAAAAGAGGGGATAAAACATGCCCTTAAAAAACTATGGATAAAACATGTGATAAATCATCCAAGAGAATTAAAGTGCTAGGAGAACAGAGATCTGGCTTGAGAAAAAGGGCTTCATAGAGGAGGTAGCTGGGGCCGAGGAGAAAGGATGGGAAATGAGGATGTGGAAATGGGAATGGGGTTGAGGATGAGGCATTATCACCACCAACACAATTAAGCCATAGAATATTTATATCACACCAAAAAGTTCCTTCATACCTCCTGTAGTCAGTCTCACCATCCCACGCGCCTTCGTCCCCTGGAAACCATGATTTGCTTTCTCTTACTAGAAATAAGTTTTGCCTGCTCTGGAGCTTCATTAAATGGAATTTTACAGTGTACGGTCTTCTGGATCTGGTCTTTTTCATCCAGCATGTTCTGAGATTCTTTCATATAGGTGTTCATTTTAGTAGTTTATTCTTTTTAAATGCTGAGCTGTATTCTATTGTATGGACGTGCCACAATTTCTTTATCTATTCACTTGTTTATCAGTTTTAAAAGAGTATGAATAAAGATGCCATGAATATTCATGTACAAGTCTTTGTGTGGACGTATGATTTAATTTTTCTTGGATAATACCTAAAAGCAGAATTCCTGGATTATGTGAAAAGTGAATGTTTTCATATAAAAATAACTTCCAAACCGTCTTCCAAAGTAGCTGTACCATTTTACACTCCCACCAGCAGCATATGAGAGTTCCAATTATTCCTCATTCACTCGCACTTGGTACTGTGATTGTTTCTAATTTTAGCCATTTTAATAGGCATGTAGTGCAATCTCACTGTGGTTTTAATTTGCTTTTCCCTGATGACTAAAGATGTTAAGTATTTTTTTCATATGCTTGTTAACCATTTGTATATTTGCTTTAGTGAAGTTTCTGTTCAAATCTTCTGCCTATTTTTAGTTGGTGTTTTGTTTTATTATTGTGTTGCAGGTGCTCATTATCTATTTTAGGTACAAGTCCCTTATCAGGTTTATGTATTATGAATATTGCCTTCTAGTCAGCAGTTTACTTTTTCCTTTACTGTAATGGTACTTTAGGAGAGAAGAAGCTTTAAATTTTAATGAAATTCAATTTATCAATTTTTTTTCATTTATGGTTTATATTTTTTTGTGTCCTATCTAAGAAATCTTTGCTTTCCCAAAGTCACAAAGAGTTTCTTATATGTTTTCTTCTAGAAGTTTGTTTAGTTTTGACATTTCAGCATAGGATCCATTTTCATTATGATTATGATTAAATTTTATGTAAGTTTTGTGGTAAGGGACAATGTTTATTTTTTCCATATGAATCTCCAGTTGAAACACTTCCACTTACTGGGGGAAAGAAAACTCTTTCCCTGTTGGATTATTTTGACACTTTTGTCAAAACTCTCCTGACAACTTATGTATCAGTCTCTTTCTGGGCTACATATTCGATTCCATTCATCTAGGTATCCATCCTTACACCTAATCTACACTGTTCAATTTATGTAGCTTCACAGCAAGTCTTTCAATCAGGTAAAGTAATTTCTCCAACTTTTTCATCTTTTACAAATCTAGAAAGCCAATTTGATTTGGTTTCATAACAACCTGCTGACCAACAGCAATATCACGGATACAGCTGTGAATGATGTGCACACTGCCACCAATTTCAAATACTTTTCTACTCCAAGGTAAATTTCTTCACTTAATACAAGCATTATTTCCACCTCAACACTGTGCTCCGCCAAAATTCAGATTTGTATTATTACCAGAAACATAAATTATTTTATCTTCAGCGATGAACTTTTAAACTAAACTTATGATAGCTTTCACAATAATGGAAGAAATGGCAGATGTTTCGCCCTTGACCAAACAAACTTCCAAATAGTTTATTTACTCTTATTTCATGAATTGGATTAAAAAATTGAATCACTATTAAAATTAATTTCAGTGTGTAATGGTCCCTGGAAGGAACTTGTGACCAATGGGGCCAATCGTTAAATGTGATCTATCCCTGTCTTCATCTGAAGGACCGTCTTGAGATGCATTTAATATGGCTCTTCAGGCAATCTCATGGGTTGAACAATAAGTCATATGTAGCAGTGGCCAACACTGATAGCACTTCTTTATGCTGACTCTACCTCCTTCCCTGCTTTGCTCTTCCTATTCCTCATTCCTGCTACCCAAATCTCATCACCAATAAAACATTTGAATATAAAGATTTATCTTAGGTGTTACTTTCTGGGGAACCCAGGGTAAGATAACTCAAATTAAAATAGCCAAATTAGGGGCACCTGGTAGCTCAGTTGGTTAAGTGACCCACTCTTAGCATTGGCTCAGGTCATTATCTCAGGGTCGTGAGATTGAGCTCCGCGTCTGGCTCTGCACTCTGCAGGGAGTCTGCTTCTCTCCCCTTCTCTCTCCCTCTCCCTTTGCCCCTCCCCCTGCTAGTGTGTGCGCTCTCTCTCTAAAATAAATAAATCTTTTAAAAAGACATAAAATAACCAAATTAATTTATAAAAAGGAGAAATTATGAGGCACCTGGGTGGCTCAGTCGGTTAAGTGTCTGTCTTCAGCTCAGGTCATGATCCCGGGGTCCTGGGATCGAGTCCCACATCGGTCTCCCTGCTCAGCAGGGAGCCTGCTTCTCCCTCTCCTGCTCCCCCCTGCTTGTGCTCTCTCTCTCTCTCTCAAATAAATAAATAAATAAAATCTTTAAAAAAGGAGAAATCATGCTTTAACAAGTGACACCTAAATATAACTTCTGAAGCTGCATGTGTTGTCTTCTTAAAATAACTACTAACCTAATACTTCTTCAGAACATTTATGTCTTCTAATTCCCATTAGTCGATGATATTCACTATGAATCCCGTAACAGATGGTAAATGTATGCAAATATTATGTGCAAGTTCATCAACTTTCTTGAAACATAGAAACTCAGTATTTAATTTTTATAAAACAAACCTTCCATCCATCCCTTCCTTCCTCCTTTCCTGCCTTCCTTCCTTCCTTCCTTCCCTCCTTCCTTCCTCCTTTCCTTCCTTCCTTCCTTCCTTCCTTCCTTCCTCCTCATCCTTTTCATTGCTGCTGTAGTGAATACTGTGGTGTGCTGCCCAGATTCCCCCTGCAGGACTGTGGCAAGGTTCTCCCAGCTGCTGGGAAAGCTGGCTGTTGACAGCTCACAATTAATTCCATATTCAGGAATTGCCCTTGGCTGAAATGTGCTGCCTTATGTCATGTTCTTTCTCCTGGGGAGGGGCAGCCTCCAACCCCCTATAAAATCGATAAATGGCAGGGGGATGGAAGGTGGTGGTGAAATATAAAGAAGTGGCCCGCTTGCCTCACTTCAGGACAACCTTGATAGATCATGCAGTTCCAGAACTCCCATGGGATCAGTTGAAGCTTCTGTTGCACCTGCATCACAAATCAATTTTCCTACCACCCAATCCTGCTTCCCTCGCTCTGTTCCATCACAGGTGTTGTTCCTAATAAACCCCCTGGAGGCAAACCTCTATTTCAGAGTCTATTCCTCAAAAATCCAGTCTAAGACAGCTGTTGAAAGGGTTTCATTTTAAAAAGCATTACTAAACAATGAAATAAATGCTATTTTCATCATGCAATAAATAATAAAACTTCTGTACTAAGAGTGTTGAGGCTATCCTCTATTCATTTTTCAGTAGGACTGCTCAGCCTATATTTCCTGCACACATTGCATGAAGAGCTAACCCATAATTTCCCCAATTCTCTGTGACCCAGCCCACTAATGGTCTGGTAGGTGTACCAAGAGACCAGCAGAAGCAGCCTCATTGACTGTCTCTCCCACCATCTCTGGAGATAGAAGGAATTAGCTGCCATGCCTGAGCCTATCTGATGGCACTTTGGTTTTTATCAACGAGCACTCTCCACACTGTCCTTGAAAGGAAGGTGTCAATTGCTTTGCACCTTGAAAGGGTCCAGTAAAGAGAGGAGGCTTAGTCTCCAGATCAAACCATGTGTTAAAGTGAGAATTCCATCCATTACACAACCATTTCACGTGCAATGGAGATCATGACAGAATCTGGATGTTCAGAGTGGAGGTCTGTCAAAATCCTCCCAGCTTCTCATTCCACTGTTAATAAAAATATCCCATTAAAAATGAAACACAGATGGTGGTACAAATGCTGGATGGGAGTTGGGAAAACAGGCACCAACTCATTGTCTGGGGTAAACCAACACACACGGTCGCCCTCATTTATAGGTAACAGAATGACAATGAGGCTGTGTGCTCAAGAACATTCTCTCACACCCTACAACCTTGAGTGGATGCAGGAGTGCCCTTCGGCAATACCAATAGAACCAAAATAGCTCAGAAGAAAACTAAAATTCTCCATTCTATAATATGCCCTTGGGAGATGTCACAGAAGTTAGTGATAACCCAAAAGCATGGTCTTGATAAATATTCTGTGGGTAGAGATCTCTATCCATACAGGATGTAAGATAACCAAGGTCTTAATGATGAATAACAATAAAAGCAAACTGCCAAGAGTCAACAGCCAATTTCCAGAGTTTCTGCGATTTGTCCATGTGAAAATTTCCTCCAATGCAGGTTGAAGATGATGGCATCCATGGCCAGTGTGAGCAGAATCAGAGGGTTAGATTTGTAAAATGACCATTTTAGATAAGGCAGATTTAACTGAACAGTTTAAATGTGCCTGGTTGCATTCTATTTATGTTAGGAAAAAAGTAAATATTTCAAAGGGCCAAAAAATCAAGCAGAGTTTGTTTTATCAACACAGGTTCTGAGCCTCTCCACTAAGGATTCCAGTTGGTTATTTAAAATCAGAGGCCTCTGTAGCAACTGTAGAAATTCCTAACTTTTACTCTTGAAAGATTGGGGAATAAAGTCATTTTCCGGTTAAATTAAATTTAGAAAGATGTCAACTAAATCTTTTAACCTAGTATAAGATACAAATTTCTATGCGTGTGTTAGAATTTCATACGCTTTAGGGGGGCGCCTGGGTGGCTAGGTCAGTTGAGCCTCCAATTCTTGGTTTTGGCTCAGGTCATGACCTCAGGGTCGTGAGATTGAGCCCCAAATTGGGCAGAGTCTGCTTGAGATTCTTTCCCCCTCCCATGCCTTTTCCCTCTCCTGCTCCTCCCCTGCACTCTCTCTCTCTCAAATGAATAAAATCTTAAAAAAAAAAAAAAGAACTTTACACACCTTAAATCTTTATAGGAACCCATGGCATTGTGATAACTAAATTAACACATGCAAAGCACTTAGAACAGTGCCTGACACCTGGTAAAGACTTAATAAATGCACGATGCTGGTATTAATTTTCTTTTAGGGAGAATTAGAAACAGAAGAAATTTCAGAAGTAGACAGAGTTTACTGAAAAATTGTCAAGCAACTTTTGAGATGTCTGTTTGGGATTTTCCCATTCATTATTCATTGATTCAGCAAAGCATTTGTTCAGCACGTGGTCACTGTAGCTATTCTCATTATTTGAGGCTGCCTGTCATGTAATCAATATAATTTAATCACACCAACATATGATCATAACAATTCTATTGTTGCTCCCAATTCTTTAACCAGTCTCAGCGGACTCAGATAAACCATATAATAAAAATTTATGAAGAAAATAGCTTTTAAAATAGTTTGTAGATTAAATGAATTCATTCTGATATTCAATTTCCAGACAATAATTGCCCTTCAGAAATGCCAGCAAGACACAAGAAGCTGTAAAGTCAGAGAAATGTGAACATTAACCGAACAGCTGGGTCAATTATGATGTCATTAAATAAAACACACACTCACATAAGCAGAAGCCAAATAGACCATAAAACAGTTGATTCCTTTCCACATAGAAAGACCAAACTCATCTATCTTAAGAGTGGGGATTACGTGTGCCAATTAAGTTATATATTAGATACTTTCCATCAATGGAACAAGTATAATCAGAAGCTCCTAGGATTTGATTTAAAAAATACATTTAAAGCATGTGGCAATATACAATAATTTTAGCCAAAAAAAAGGACCAACAAAGCATCAATTAAAAAAAATTGATACTCCCAAAACTTTTTGAATATAATGGGTTAAATAAGATACATCAAAATGAAAAACTAATAGATATAACTAATAGTCATTTAGTAAGTTTTGGTAAAAACTTTGGGTTTATGTCCCAGCAATTTAGAAAGCAAATTATTCTAATAGCTGAACCACAAATCCTTTTACAACATTAAAGGAGGGTATAATATAGTTGGTAGTCAACAGAAAATTAAAAATAATTTGTATGCTAGAAAATTATGTTATTTTTAATGCACATTTTGAAAGGAGCTCAAAGAATTGAATGACACTGTCCTAATAAAACTTACCTTCTATTTATGAGTGAGGTTTCTCAATGCTTACATATAAAAGATAGATTGGAATAGAATTGATGCAAAAATGCTATTTTGTCCTAGTAATAAGTAATATCTATGATAGATATACAAATCCATTTTTAAAAGCCCATCTGTCTCAATAATCATTTGCTTTTTGGGGTCAATAGTTGTTTATCAAAATTTGTAACATATTTTATGATCTTTTGCTTAGGTGGGTAATTGCCATGTACTGTATAATTGTAATTAAAAACTCAACCCAGAGAAAAACAACTTCTCTCTTGGAGGTTTATGATCATGGAGCATTTTTTAAAATTTCAATTTATTTACATATTTTAGTGGCAGAGAACTGTGAGGGAGTCATCAATAAAAGTCTGTCAAGATTAAAACAATTTACATGAGGGTGAAATTGTTTGGTGGAAGTAGAATGAAAATATAAATTCAAGAGAAAAGAGAAATGATATAAAATACTATTTTTTTTAAAAGATTTTGTTTAT
This sequence comes from Neomonachus schauinslandi, assembly GCF_002201575.2. NCBI lineage: Eukaryota > Metazoa > Chordata > Mammalia > Carnivora > Phocidae > Neomonachus > Neomonachus schauinslandi. The sequence goes on along the minus strand of NC_058413.1, from coordinate 27,126,395 downwards.
TTATTTGACAGAGAGAGAGACACAGCGAGAGAGGGAACACAAGCAGGGGGAGTGGGAGAGGGAGAAGCAGGCTTCCCGCGGAGCAGGGAGCCCGATGCGGGGCTCGATCCCAGGACCCTGGGATCATGACCTGGGCCGAAGGCAGATGCTTAACGGGACTGAGCCACCCAGGTGCCCCTAAAGTACTAACTATTAAAAGAGTGGATTTGTGTAATCTTTAAAAGGGCAAGTAAGGGCTTCAAATCACTGACGTACTTAATGTCTTTAAAGTCCGGTTTTATTTTAAAATGTCAACGTTTACAATGAACCAGAAATTACTTCATTTGCAACTTTCTAAATTTATGATAACACCTTTTTAAAAGATTGACTGATTGGTTAAGAGGGAGAGAGAGAAAGAGAGAGAGAGCAGCGGGGAGGGACAGAGGGAGAAGGAGAAAGAGTCTTAAGCAGACTCTGCACTAAGTGCAGAGCCCGGCTTGGGGCTCCACCTCACGATTCTGAGATCACAACCTGAGCTAGACACTTAACCCACTGTGCCACCCAGGCGCCCCATGATAACACCTTTTGATAGTCAACATAATTTGTGCAAGAGGATGCATAGTTTTTCAAAATAGAGTTGGTATGTATAAAAGCAAAAACACTGGACGATCCCTGTGGATCTCCCTGTCTGCAAACACAATGTCCACACTGAACCAAAAGGATGAAGAACTCTCCAGGAGCCTAGGACTGGGGACTGGCAGCTTTTGCAGGGCAGGAGCAAAAGCTGGGAGACTGGACAGAAAGACTGACATAGTGAAGAGAAGTGTTTTAGTTTAGCTGGAGTGAGGCACCGGGCCAGTAGCTGAAGCCACAGGAGTAGACAAATCATCCAGCTGAAAAGTTAGAATAAGCCGAGCAGCGGAGGGTAAGGATGGAGCTTCAGGGACAGAAGAGTTCGAGAGGAACCCCTGAGGACGCTAAAAAGGTATGATCCAAAAAGTGGGAAGAGAATGGGGAGTGGGTATCTTGAAAGCCAACTAGGGGAAAAAGTTTCAAAAAAGGGAATTGACAACAGTGTCCATTGAATTTAAAGGTAAAGGGTTTGCTGGTGAATGTGTTAGTTAGGGGTGTCTGGGGAGCATGGCTGAGGAAGTAGTTTAAGCAGGAAATGTGGTAGTGTGGAAAGTCAGCCAGAGTTGAACGCCCAAGCAGGAACCAAGGCAGCTGGAGGAACTTAACCTGGAGCACCAGCAGGACTCCTCAGGGGAAGCCACGAACCAGCTCGCCCCAATCACTCCCGTCTCTGGGTTTCTATTCAAACGTCTAGGAGATTGGCCCAGCTCAGGGGAGGTGTCTCCTCTTCCATAATCAGCCATGGCCATGGGGTATGATAACGTAGCACAGAATGGCTGATGGGGGGCTATTCCTGTGTGTTGGGGCTGAGTTAGAGAAGCAGGAACCACTGTGAGCGGGGAGCCACCCCCCGCGGGGGTCTACCACAGATTGCCTCCGCAGGAGAAGTCGTGGGAACAGAAGTCAGACTGCAGTGCTCAAGGAGTTCATGGGAAATGAGAAAGTGGCTTTGAAGAACTTGGCCGTGATAGGACAGAGTGAGAGAAGTGGTAACCAGAGTGACTGGATTAAGAGAGGGTATCACCAATGGAACCTTCTATACACATTCAGTGTTTCCCCTCTCTCCCATGAACATAAGAATCTGCTCTTTAATTCCATCTATGATAGTTTCTCAATGTGCCTGAACTATAAAATAGTTGATGCGGGGGGCAGGCGGAGACGATGGACTCTCGACACAGAAGTCCTTCAAATCTCCAAGGCACAAGTTTCTAATTTATAAAATGGGGAATAGTAAGAATTGTGGGGGAAAAAAAGAATTGTGGAATAAGCAAATAACAAAATGTATGTAACTCTTTCATAAACTGTAAAAAACCAAACAAATAATACAATGTAACATCCATAACAAACATGCAAATTAGAACTGGCTCACATACACAAACTCCACTCGTGAAAATTCTATGCACTTGTTAGTCCAGTAATATTTTTTGTTTTGGAGAGCTTAGAACTTTGGAGCTGGAAACATCCATAATGATTATCTTTGCAAACTCTGATTTTGTTTAGAAGAAACGTGCCCAGATGGGGCGCCTGGGTGGCTCAGTTGGGTAAGCGACTGCCTTTGGATCAGGTCATCATCTTAGAGTCCCAGGATCTCATGATCCTAGAGTCCCAGGATCGAGTCCATCATTGGGCTCAGAGAACATGCTCAGAGAAGCTTAGTAACTCATCCAAGGTCACACAGCTAGTAAGAAACAGGATGAGAACTTGACTCAAGCTTTCCTTAGTATGCAACTTCTCGCATTTGATTTACATGTTGAAGTGTAACATACTTTTTCTGCTATAGCCTATGTGTTTTTTCAAATTCTTTCGGCTATAGTGAAATCTATGTCTGTGGAAGTAAGAGAGAGATCTACATTGCATCGCCTCAAAGGGGAAGAGAAATTTCTTTGGATCACGGAGTCTTTGCCTTCTAGTTGTAGGGATAAAGAAATCACACTGGTATAGCTGAAGGGAATGGCTACTTCAGGCCAACAGCAGCCTGAAACTGCGTAGCCGTCTTGGGTGCACAGGTTTGACTCTTGGCAGGGTCAACAGGATAGCTTAACCTTTTAAGACAGATAAGTTGAGTTCTTGGAATGCCCCTGTTTAGTGGGCTTGCAGGGGTCTTTTGGATGAGCCCCTTGCTAAGTGAAGCTCAGTCTGCTTTGCATCAACTTTACACAATCTCAAGATAATCTAAGACTGGATCTCATGAAGCCAAAGCCAACAATAGGAAATTCAGTCTATCAGCTCTTTATTTGGCATGGGAGAAATTGCTATATTGACTATTGCAACAGTATTTATCGTAGTGAAGTTTGGAAACGTGCTCAAAAATTAGGAAATGTTTCAATAAATTATGGTCTATTTGTATGAAGGAATATTGTGCAGCCAATGAGATTTTGCTTTCTTAGATTCTAGGCATCTTATACAGCTAATTTTAAAAATGATTTAATTTATATTTTTGACACATGTTGCCACAATATTGACTGAGGCTGGTGAAATCTTATATAAGTCCCTCTATGATGTTTCCACTTACCAATTATTGCATTGTCTACTCCATCCTGTAGCCTCTTAACCATGACCACCACAGAAAACTTTTGAGTTCCAATGTGACTCATGAAGATGGGGGTATAGTTATGTAACTCCAGAAGCGGGGTTTTAATTCTTTTTTTTTTTTAAAGATTTTATTTATTTATTTGAGACAGAATGAGAGAGAGAGAGAGAGCTCATGAGAGGGGGGGAGGGTCAGAGGGAGAAGCAGGCTCCCCGCCGAGCAGGGAGCCTGATGCGGGACTCGATCCAGGGACTCCAGGATCATGACCTGAGCTGAAGGCAGTCGCTTAACCAACTGAGCCACCCAGGCGCCCCTAATTCTTTATAGTATACTGAAAGATGGGAAAACTCTTGAAAAGTTAAAGTGCTACATAAATTTCAGTGTTATATCTCTGTTAAATACTTTTCCCAGTCTAATTAAATAATTAAGTACTTTTTCTACTAAGTACACACTTTTCTAGCCAAATACTTTTTCAGTGTCTAATTCTGGCACTGTAACAACAGTACAAATAAATGCAGACAGGCTCTGATCAAAAACTCGGTAATAGCAAGTTTTAGAAAGTATATGGAGCAATCAAAACTCTCCAACATTGCTTGTGGGAATGTAAAGTGGTGCAGCCGTTTTGGAAAACAGTTTGGCAGTTCCTCAAAATGTTGAATGTGGCGTTACAATATGATCCAGAAATTCTACTCCTAGGTATATATACACCTACGAGAAATTAAAACATATGTCCACACAAAGACTTGTGCACAGATGTTAATAGCAGGCTCATCATAGCCCAAATAGGGAACAGTCCAAATTTCCATCTGAATGGAAACTGATGAATGGCTAGATAAAATATAGTATATCCACAGAATGGCATACTATTCACCCATAGAAAGGAATAAAATATTGATGCATACCACAACATGGATGAACCTGGAAAACATTATGCTAAGTGAAAGAAACCAGTCACAGAAGACCACCTATTGTACAATTCCATTTATATGAAACATCCAGGATAGACAAATTTATAGAGACTGAAGGTAGAGTAATGGTTGCCTAAGGCTGAGGGGTGTTTGGGGAGAAAATGGGGATTGACCACTAATGGATACAGTTTCCTTTTGGAGTGGTAAAGTGTTTTAAAATGGATTGTGGTGCTGGTTACACAACTCAGTGAATATACCAAAAACCATTGAACTGGCCACTGTAAATGGGCGAGTTGTAAGGTATGTGAATTATAGCTCAATAAAGCTGTTAAAAAATAAACTTAGATACAAAAGCGCTCTTCTCTGATTAGATGAAAGGTCACACACATTGGGAAGTGGAGTATTGAAAGGTTTGAGGTACCTGAAGATTTCAAACAAATGGGAAAAGGTGTATCTGAAGCCACCAACAAATGGGGAAAATACCCAATCTAAAACGTAGATCAGAAGTGCAATACATCTAGACTAAGTTCTAAGACACCATCAAATGGTGGATGACAAAGTTGATGCAATTAGGCAAGCTAAATATCAACAAAAGCACTCAACTTTATACCTCTCCCATAAAAATAATTTAAGTTATCACAAAAGTCAGTGGAAAACCATGATTTGCATGGTATTTAGCGATACCAGCTCTGTGATTTCCTTAACCAATTGATCCTAATCTGCCTATCAGAAGCGGAGACAATGTTGATATATCTTTTGCTTTAGCCAGAGGGAGGAAGACATTCCCACATAATAATCACATCCTTATAGAAATTGAAAACGTATGTTCCAGCCATGGTGGTCTTACAAAAATATAAACCCATACAGGGGTTCTCGATTCAGTGTCATCATTCATTTTGCTCACTGGAATAACCAGAGTTTTGCCAGGCTCTACGATGATGGATAGCTTTTTCATAAAAGGATATTTTATGAAATATTGAAATGTAGCTCATTTCTACCTGATAAATGCCAGGACCTGTAAACTCTGAACCCTCATTGGCCTTTGTTGCTTGTGACCTTGTTTAAATGATTAATGTTCTTTTAACAACTGCAGGCTGCAGGAGGCAGCCTATGCTGACTCTGTACAGATTCTTTACTCGAGGCAAAATCGAGTTGTTCAAACATAAACCTGCTCACAAAGTGCACTCTAGTACGCAGGGAGTTGCATCATTTTTTACTTCCGTTGCCCTACCAAAGGCCAGTATTGTATTTTTGTGATGCATGTTTTTTATTTTAAAAAGTTACAAAGGTCCTCTCCGTTTTTTAATTCCCACCCCCCAAAAGTGTTGACACAATGTATTCGTCATCCCCAAACTAAAAGTGAGTGGACAGATAAGATTATTTTATCACACATTTAAAAATATTTTTGTTTTATCAACATTCAGTAGCATTTTGTGCCACTCTGCTGTTATCATCAAAGTTGGTGAGTTATATCATTACCGAGCTATCTGAAGTCTCAAACCCCTCAACTCTATCCACTGTTAATATCCATCACTTAAATATCAAAGATCTGCGTTTGCCAGACGTCAGTAGAACTCACTTTCAGGGACTCGATGAAAAATGGACTGGATCTTTCTTAATTAACATCACTCTGGAAATAGTGAAGACATAACAAATTTTTCTCACTGGCTGTACACCAAAACTGAAAACAAAGGCAAAAAAAAAAAAAGTTCTTCTGGCCTACAAAGTGTTTTATGAACCCAATGTTCCCTGAAAAGATTCATAGGAAATAAATAAAATTGGAAGTCTTTAGCAGCTTGCTCGGTATACATCATTACTTCCAGTGGGTAACAAGATATGTGCAATTCTGAAATGAATGTGTTTGATAAAATACATTTTCTTATGATTACAGTAAGAAAGATCCTCCTTGTTTAGAGATAAAGATAAAGGAGGGTGAGAGGGTTACCCTATTAGGGTTAGGGGGAGCAACTATGTTTTAAAGATCTCATCTACCATGAAATCAATGGATTATTACATCAGCACTACGAACAAGACATTTCTTTTAATTAAGTTTTTATTTAAATTCCAACTAGCTAACATACAGTGTAATATTGGTTCTAAGCGTAGAATTTAGTGATTCAACACTTCCATACAACACCCAATGCTCATCACAAGAGCTGCCCCCTTTAATCCCCATCCCCCCTTCCCCCCATCCCCCCCCCCCCCCCCCCCCTGGGAAGCATCAGTTTGTTCTCTATAGTTAAGAGTCTCGAACAAGCCATTTCTTACCTTATTCAGGACTCATATCACTATAAGTAGGGTTTGGGGTTAACAATTTACATAAAATATTACTAGAGGTAACTTGCTTTTTTTTTTTTCTTAATGGCTCCAAGGTTAAAGTTGAAAATACCATCTTGAGGTTGTGCAGAGATGTGGCCATATTGAATGTCATTTCCACATTTTCCAGTAAATCACTTCATTATCCATAATAATCATCTTCACTGGCTTTATAACTAATTGCTTTGCTAAACTTAAAGGAAGTCTGATTTTAATTTGCTATCTACATCTACATTCTCATATTCTTTTTATAGATTTTTAACAAGTTATCAGTAGAATCTTCCTTCACTCAAACATAAGTGAAAGTTTTATCTATCTTGAGATATCACTAAAATAATTTATTGCTGGGGAAACAAAACCTTTTGTCTCAAAATATATTTCTTTCCGACAGCTGTGGTATTTCAGGGAAAGCACCAAAGCTATGATGGTCTGGACTGCAATCAACCGTTCTTAATAGGAAATTTTACAGACTTTTAATAAGATATCCTCAAATAATTTATGGGGAGAGGTTTTGAAGTGAAGAGGCATTGTTTGGCAATATGTTCTTCTTCTAATCTCAGGAAATTTAAATAAAAGAGTGCTCATTTCCTCTGAACTCAGCAGTTCTCCTTTAAAAAAAAAAAAAAAGATTAAGAAAAACACCTGCTAAGACAGTCCTAAAACACGGGTTACTTGCTTCAAACAAAATTGTGCTAAAACAAACAAATAAACAAATACTTCAGTACTAAAGACTTCTTTTTTAGACTTGCTGGTCTATTACAGGTTAGGAATTTCCACAAGCAAATCCACAAGGCCAGGGTCATTTGAAAACCATCAGAGAAGTGTCTTCTGTTTACTAATTGCATAGAGTAATCCCTAGGTCACCCTGCTCCCTTGGACTAATGGTTCCAATCTGTCCTATATCATGGCCCCCACCACCTGGCTGTGTTTGGTTTGGTTTTGTTTGGTTTGGTTTGGTGTTATCTTGATGCCACTCTTAATTCTTCCCATTAAAGTCATACATTACATTCATCTTCTTTGATTTTCCACCACTTTGTTGGTTTTGTTTGATTGGTTGATTTGGGCTCAAAATTTTGTTGTTTTCTTACTTAAAAGCGGAAGTCTGAACTCTCTTTACCTGTCATTATAATGGTAATTTCATCATCTTAGGATATGCCAACATTCACTCCATTTGGTTCTTATATGGGGTAGGATAGGGACTAAATTCATGTCTCTTATGCTTAGCGTACACACAAATCACTATGGTATCTTGTTCTGGTTCCTGTGGGGTCACTGAAGAGTCTATGAAATGTCCCAAAATCCTGATCAGAAAATTTTGAAAAATTTGGAAGCCACATATATTGCCTTTCTTCAAGAAATTCAACGAGGAGAATAAAAGTAAACCTAACACTAGCTGATTAGCAGCAAGCGTGATGTTGAACATATCTTTGTCTTGGGTCAAGAGAAAATTATTTTAGTCATTCTCATGCTACTTTTTTTTTTTTTTTAATGCGACTTTTGTCTCTTCCTCTCTCTCTTTCCTTCCAACAACCTTGACCTCTCTCCCACACATACATTCAGTTGGGTAGCTCCTGTACTTACATAAATTTTGCTTTCATTCATTAACCATCATCCAGAAACTCACAGCTGTACTGTTAAAAGAAAAGAAGATACCAAGATATGCCTCTGATAAGATGTACACAAATTTACTCAAAGCATAGTTGTATTCTCAGGGAAGGATGGGAGGAAATGTGGATTCATCATATATGCTCCTAAGATATCCTGAGGCTTTAGCCACTAATTCAAGAGACTTCTTTCTCCAATACCAGTTCATTCCTATATCATTTACACTGTATATGTAGCTAGAGATGGATGATTCTTAAATTTTCAGCCAAGATATAAGTCAAAACTCACCCCAAACTTAAAAAGTCATTGACCAACTTAGAATCTATTGTTGTGGACTGGATTTCATGGATTTTTCTTCTTTTCTCTTTAGAGGAAGAGATATACTCATTTAGAAATGTGGAAAACTGGCATCTCTGTTTTCTCTTTGTTTCTCTTTTCTGTACTTTAAAAATTATAGATCAAGGGAGATTACTTCAATTTTCCACTTCGCTTTGTACATGAATATCCAATTTAATGAAAGAAAAGACTTCAAGAACAGTCATGTTATACTGGATAAATGTAAGTGGAAAGAATTTTTAAATCACTCAAGAAATTACTTTTTGTAAAATTTCCAAATGTATTTGTGTATGATAGGCCTTAGGTCAGATCGCTTGAACTATTCAGAGACCAAAACAACTGAGGTCTGACATAAATTCAAAGGCTTTCAGCAAAAGGGCAAAGCAAACAAAACGATGGAGGATGGGGCAAGGGATAGGAAGAGAAGAGCAGGCCAGAACTGAAAAGACTATCTCTCCCTGGGAAGGTTTCTTTTTGAAGAACATTTAGAGCTGGGAGGGAGGAAGGGAGTATCAGCTTAGCCAATATAACCAATCCAAGGGATCAACAGTAGAGCAGATGATGCAGACGGATGACCCTCAATTCCAATTATTGCTGTGTAACAAATGTCCTGAAATTTAGTGGCTTAAAACAATAGCTCTTCTTATTGTATCTTGTAATTTTGTGGGTTAGGTTTTTGAGAAAGGCTTGACTGTTCCATGTGGTGTACCACTTGGGGGTATTCATCTAGTGGATGGTCTCATCTGTAGGATCCAAGATGGCTTCACCCCCAGGTCTGGTGACCGATAGAGATGGCTGTAAGGCTAGGCTCAGCTGGGATTGTTAACCAGAATGACTTCATGAGGCTTCTCCAGTGTGGCAGCCTGAGGGGTCAGACTTCTTACAAGAGCCAGTGTGCCAGTGAACAAGGTGGAATCTGCATGGCCTTTTATGACTTGGTTTGGAGATCACACATATTACTTCTCTGTACTCTTTTTGTTGAAGCAGTCATAAGACTGCCTACTACTTCCAAAGGAAGGGAGCATAAACCCTAACTCTTGAAGGGAGAAGTGTTAAAAATTTGGTGACCCTCTTTAAAAACTGCTCCACCCTCAAACCCATGAAATACTTCTAGAAATGGTAGACATCAGTATTTAACTACTGGCTACTGTAGTGAATGGAAACTTAAACAAATGTGCCTTCTTTTTCTTGTGCATGTATAAAAGGATGCATTTGAAATGAAAGCTGCATCTCCTATTCACATTATATTCAGATGTATGAAGTCAGTCTTTTTTTTTTTAAGATTTTATTTGACAGAGAGAGAGACAACACACAAGCAGGGGGAGCAGGGGAGGGAGAAGCAGGCTCCCCACAATGTGGGGTTCGATCCCAGAACCCTGGGATCATGACCTGAGCCAAAGGCAGATGCTTAACCGACTGAGCTACCCAGGTGCCCCTGAAGTCAATCTTCTAAAATTTTATTACTCATTTTGACAATAACTCAGTTACTACTTTTTAAAAAGATTTCATTTTTAAGTAATCTCTATACCCAGCATGGGGCTCCAACTCACAACCCCAAGATCAAGAGTCACACACTCTACCGACTGAGCCAGCCAGGCGCCCCATCAGTTACTAGTTTTTACATTACCCTTTACTGGTATTGTATTTTATTACCATCTACTTTGTAAAACATTCAGATATTGGTATCCATTGTCAACTACAAGACAATAAATTGTAGCTCTTGCCAATAACATACAGTCAGTGTATTATAAGGTATTTTTCATGTTAGGATTTTACTCAATTCTCCTGAAAAATAGATGAAGAATGGTTTGCAAAGTCTTTTTTTTTTTTAATTGAAGTATAGTTGACATACCGTGTTACATTAGTTTCCGGTATACAACATAGTGATTTGATAAGTCAATACATTATGATAAAATCTTTGGATATCTATGAATTAAATATTACATGGGGACACAAATTATTTTTGTTAGTAATGTGAAAATGTATAAAAGGAAACTTTGTTTAGAATGGGAGGCTGACAAGGGGAGCTCTCACACCCCACCATTGGTCATCAGTTGCAGACTACTTACCTTGTTCTGGAAGAAAGTCTCCCCTCCCCCACGACAACAGCCCAGCCACTGAGAGGCGGTCACAATCAGCCAATGAGAAGCCGTTATACTTTGAACTCGCAGGTTATTCCAATGGACTCCTTGTTTATAATAACCCCTCCCATTTTCCTCTATAAAAGAGCGGTCCTCTTCGTTGTTCTGCAGACTTTACCTATGATTTTGTTGTGGCTTGCTTCTCTGGGACTGCAATTATGTGCGAGTCCCAAATAAACCCATTTTTGCTGGTAAAATAATTGGCAGTTTTATTTTTTAAGGTTAACAGCTGTTTGGCAGCTTTGTGCCAGATACTTAGATCATTGACCTACGATTTCCAAACTCCTGCCCACAAATGTGTAAGTAGGTTATTGAAGTTTTATCAGTAGTTGTAGCTAGTAAAATAAATAAAATCCAGGGAAGATTTTTTTTTTATGAAAGGGAATGATATAAAATGATATGTAGAACTTTTTGTAAACCACTCATTATCTCACATACTGCTTTTTCTCTGTTCTGGCCACAGCTGAAATTTGCATGCAGTTAAAAAAAGTTAAATCGGCAAGAATCTGAAAAATCAAGGGACTGGCGCAAGCTGACTTATCAGAGAAAGTGGCACCCTCACACCAGCTTAAAAGTATGTCTTAAGCCCCTGATTCTCACGGATGATGTATTCCTAAACAACCTCTCTTTTTATTTGTAAGTCAATTAAATATAAATACACTTGGGGAATGGCTGGTAATGGGTACTGGTGACGGTTTCACAAACTTTTTGGGCAAAAAAAAAACCCCACTGAGCTGTACATTGTAAAATGGTGAATTTTATGATATGTGCATTGTATTTCAACAAAAATGTATACTGCTATAAATGTATGATCCTTATAGAAAAGTTAGGGAAAGGAATATTAGTAACAACTGAAAACCTTAAAAAACTACTTTAATTAGCAAGTGAAGTTATTGTATACAAGATGTTGTAGAGCTTAATCTAATTTATATTTTCTATCATTGTGTTGATAGCCACAGTGGGGTATTAAATTCTGCAGGAGGCAAGATGAACAGTGAGTTAATCTTTGCCACTTGTCCCCACTTACTATCACCACACCAGCCACACTCCCTAAACTGCTCATTAAAATGTCATGGAAGGAATGTGACCCAACCTTTTCAGCCTGGCTCTAACAAGACTATGAGGGCTACCAAATCAATACGTAAACTCATTCCATTTGATCAACTATTCAAAGTAAGGTTTACTTTGTAGCTCAGTGGAAGCCAAAGCACCAAAAGACTCCCACCAAACTGAAAATTGCTACTTATGGTTATTAGTGTGTGTTTGTTTAATATGGACAGCTTTTTTTGTCTTTTCTCCACTTAATTGGTTTTATCCCTTATTCAGGCTCATACTATATTAAAAATACAGTTTTTAGTTGACCTTTCTTTTCCAAGAAAAGGCCACAAAAATGCTTGCCAATAACTAGTACTTAAAGGTTATGACAGTGGTACTGAAGTAGTGAGATATTACACACAAAATGTCTTTTAAATTTCAGGCATAAATTGGTAAAGAAAAGTTCTTGCACGAAGTTACCAAATACTAGGGTTGTAGCTATAATTCAATAGTCCCCACCATATTCTACTGCAATAAAAATATTGTCCCAGATTTTTGCTCCTGGAGATCAATTATATGATGGATTTGCCTCTGGAAATTGCCAGCAAACACCTCCCTCTGAGCTGTGGGGTGCAAGACACTCAAGCAATGAAGTCATCTAGAGCATGCTCTCCTTGGCTGTGCCCCATCTCCTGGGCTTCTCAGGCCCCTGTTGGCCTCAGAGTGTCCTTGTGACGCCTGCAGCCCTCTGATGTGTGTCTCTCCACTCAAGCTGTCCTCTCTGACCATGCCCTCTGCTCCCAAATTAGTCCTCCCATATCTCTCCATCAAAGCTCCTATTTCCTCCCCGATCTCTCCTCATAAATGTTAGAAAAATGATATGGAATATTTACAAGGTGATGCTTTGAAAACTTCACAGCTCTATAGAAAAGGCCTTTGTTATTGTAACTCAGTATGATGTATTTGCATGTTAACAGAGGCTGTTTGTGGTAATGCTTTGGCCCAAGGAAATGGTAGAATGTTAAGTGGGAGGGACGTTTTTTGGGAGATAGAAGTTTCTCATCCATCCATACATCCATCCATCCATCCATCCATCCATGCAGACATTACATCATACAGCTGCTATCTACTCTATAATGTTATTAAACATATAAGGCTTCTAAATTTCTGAATAGAGGCTGAACTTTGCATCTTTAATGCTGAATTGCTTATTATTGTATGTTCACAATCTTTATGACTGAGAAAATGTGGATCACACACTTCAGTGAGTTTCTATGTTTATCAGAAGCTTATCATTACAACAGGAGGTTAATTGTTCCAGGGGGTGCCCTCTACTCTGACCCTTTAAATTGCTTATCCCACCAGGCACCACAGCCTAGCTCTTCCTAAAAAGAACACACAAACAGCAGATGCCTCCTGGAACCCATGAGGACCTTTCCCCAGATTCTCTCATCACTGTGTTATTTTTCTACAGTCTCAGATCCCTGGCTCCATACCCTTACTTCACCCTCACTCCCCCTTCTTTTTGAAGACACACTATATTCTCTTCAGGCTTTTTGAACTTTGGATTCTCACCAGATTCTGACTCTGCTCCCTCTCCCAGTTTTGGTATCCCACTTAGTTTCAGAGGAGAACCTCCACCTGCACAGAATCTGACAGGGACCAGCTCAGTCTCCCAGGAAAGGGGTGGTAGAATTCATACCTCAACACTAGTAACTGCTATATAAGATAATAATTTGTTATAGAATGGCTTACTTAGATTCAGTTTTGTTGAGACAACATGAGAAAATGATTCTTTTATTTTGTAAGACTACAAATCTCATTTAACCAACCTTAGATGATGCTAGAAACAGGACATATTCTTGTGTATCTTAAATAGAATGTATATTCCACAGTGTGGTATTCTGTGCCTTACATTTAACTTCAGGAGGCATACTATCATGTGCCATCAAAGGTCGCTGTGCATATAGCAGGTGAAATAAAGAATACCCAAGTTTGTTTGGTTTTTTTTTACAAAAATAAGCTACCTTCTGATGCTTCATAAATTAAGATAAATTTGGCCAATTTACACAGGCAACATTGTTCTTAAAAAAAACGAAGGACATTGCTATTGGCATTCTACGTTAGGTGTGTTCAGTTGCTGTGGATTCATTTAAGGGCATGACGTGAAGGCTGGATCTGTAGACTTTTAAATGTAAATAAACTGGTTTGAGTTTAGCTATCACCAAACAGACATGCTCAGAAGAAATCTTTGTTTTCCCGTGATCCATGTAATTTCTATTTCCAAGTGGTAAACATGGTATAGATTAGCACTAGGCATCCATCCACCCTCCTTGCACGAATGTTCTTATATGGCAGAGGCTGGAAAGCTGAGGAGGGGGACACTTCCTAGAGTCACTTGAAGCTAGGTGTATTATTTCCTAGGGTTGCCATAACAAATTACCTCAAATTAGATGGCTTAAAACAAGGAAATGTATTTCTCATAGTTCTGGAGGCCAGAAGTCCAAAATCAAGGTGTTGGCAGGGCTGTGCTCCCTTGATGCTTAGGGCAGAACCCCTCTTCCAGCTTCCGATGGCTCCGGGCATTCCTTGGTTTGTGGTTGCATCACTCACTTCTATCTCTGCTTTCATCTTCAAGTGGCCTTCTCTTTTCTCAGTGTCTTCTCCTCTCTGTCTCTTATAAGGACACGTCATTGGATTTCCAGCCCATCCAGATAATCCAGGATAATCTCATCTCGAGATTCTTAACATAATTATTTCTGCAAAAACCCTTTTTCCAAATAATGTCACATCCTCAGGTTCTAGGTGGACATATCTTTGGGAGAGCCACCATTCCATTACGCTGGAGTTTCTGGAGGTGAACTAGGTTATGTCCATTAGATGTATCGTGTAAAAGTTGGAATGCAGAAATGAGGAGGGGGCCATCCTTTCACTTCCTTGGCTGAAGCTGTTGGTAGTCACAATTATGAAGATCTTGGGATTTACTGCAACAAGTTAGTAGGGGATAGCCTTTACATTTGTGCAGATCAAGGGCAGTTCTTGTGCAATGGCTTCCTGATCTCTAACATGTAACTAGAGCCCTGTGTTCTTGACGGCAACGAGAAGGAAGGTGATTTCCACCTTCCTAATTGAGGCAGAGGTAACAGTACTCCTGGTGGGTCAGCTCTTTGGTGGTGGTTCTGGGAGTAGTTCTGGGTGTCCAACCTATAACCTTATATAAAATCACTTTCTGTTTCAAAAGCAACTTAGACAACTAAACCCTGCCAATTCATTCCTGTTTGTCCGATACATTCCTACACATTTTTTGAAAAGAAAATATGATTACTTAAAATAGTATCATTTAGATTGAGCCCCATACTATCTCTTATGTCTGGCTCATGGTGACTAGACCACAAAGTCATTTGAACAGTGAAGCACAGGCTTTTTTTTTTTTTTTAGGGCAGTGAACTAGTCTGTATGATATACTAGTGGTGTTAAATGATGCAATACATTTTCCAAAACCCATAGAACTTCACAGTACAAAGAGTGAACCCTAATGTATGCAGATTTTTAAAAATTCATTTAGGGGGCTAGGGGATCCTCCTGGAGAATGTGACAAAATTATCAACTCCATTACAATTGTATGAGACAACCTCCCTGAAGGAGCGGGGGAGAAACATGCTGACCCCAGTAACTTTGGAAATTAGTAGTCTGTAAGATTAAAGGCCAAAAGGCCTTTTTAAAAAATATCACTTCAAATTCCCTTTTAAGTGATTATTTTCCTTCTTCATTCTTACCTGGGACATTCTGTATAGAAGATGTAAGAGAATCCTGGCCTTTCTTCATAAATAACCTGCATATTCTCAAAAATGCAAAATTTGTTCTAAGCTAATGCAAAAGATGTAAAGTGGTGGCCCCAGGGCCTGATTCCGCCCACAGACACATTTTGTTTAGTCTGCACAGTGTTTTAAGAGTACTGGAATTAGTTGTTTATATTTCAAAATCCGAAGATTACATATAAAAATATGGATTTCCGGCTTTTTTAAAAAAATCAGAATCTCTAGCAAGACTAAACCCATATTTGCATCTGCCAACGTGCGTGGTGACAATGGGCTGCAGCTAAGAAGATGGCGGCTTCTTTACACAGACCTGTTATCCAATTTGCCATGGTCTTCACCACTCACTTAGGTTACCTTGTAATTTAAGGATTTTATTTATTTATTTGAGAGAAAGAATGAGAGAGAGAGCATGAGAGGGGTGAGGGTCAGAGGGAGAAGCAGACTCCCTGCTGAGCAGGGAGCCTGATGCGGGACTCGATCCCAGGACTCCAGGATCATGACCTGAGCCGAAGGCAGTCGCTTAACCAACTGAGCCACCCAGGCGCCCTACCTTGTAATTTAAGATGCTGCCCTGACATCGGAGTTTGCAACTCCTGAGATAATGGAAAGATTCGGGGCAATCCTCTGAAATCCTGTGAACAGGGTGGAGCTTGTCCTTTTGGCCAACCTCATTGCCCCTTTCCAGACCTTTCCCCATCTATCAGCCTCACTTTACCCCTAGTTCCCAAGGCTTCCCAACTTGCTTCCTGTTTTCCCAGAGAAAATTAATCTGACCGTGTATGACTCAGCATTGCATCCTTTGCATTTGCAGAGAAGAGAATCTAGAGAAGACTTTTTAACAGAAAGCAGTTCATCTTTAATGACAGTATTCTAGGCACCATGAGGCCTATACTGGGCCAAAGCCTTTACATCACTATTTTACCTGTTCAGACAATAGGTCTTGAGCACAGTCTCTGTATTAAAGCTTCAGAGGTATGTCCATTAGAATTGAGATTCTTTTGGTTTTTGTTTTAAATGTGGACATGGTAGCAGTGAAACATACTAGCTATTGAGTCTGGAGTGTTGGAAACTACTCATTAAGTTTATTGGTTCTTTGATGTCCCGTTCATGGCAAACTCTCATGGTTATTTTGCCAAAGAAGTCAAAGTCATCAAGTCAAACACATCAAGTTGTGTTTTTTAATGGGGATTGATACACTTTTATGAAAGAGACTTTGTGGAATTTTAAAAGGACATCCATTTCCCTTCTTCCTAAGTACAGTAACCTTGTCGTGGCCCCTTGAGGCTACTCAACACCAGCGTGAATCTGCTGCTTTTTTCATGAATTTCACAACCCACCCCACAAAATGTTCCGACTTTTTCACCTAAATAGCAAAAACTTTCCGTCAGCCAAGAGAAGAAAACATCATTATCAAAAGCCTTTCTCATCCTCGATGCTATGGAAACCACTGACCATATACAGGAAAAATAGCAGGCAGCCGAAGTTTAGATGGGGCATTCATCTTTCTTTTGCGATAAAAAGTTAGGCTGGTGACTCGGGACCTCGCTACACGCTTCATTGGCGGAAGTGCTCTGTTTCTGCTTGAAAGCGTGGGCATTTCACAAGTGCCTCCCCTCACGAGGGTGAGTAAAAACAATATCATTTTCCCTGATAGCTGCTGAATTGAAGTGAAGGATTATTTATTTAAACTTTTGAAGCATGAAGCAAAATGCCGCCAGTGTCCGTCCCAGGAACCATAAGTCAGAGGGAAGAGTTTACGAAGCGTTTGGTCAGCAGGGTGATTCCCACTTTCTTGTGTAAACCACACACACAGCAGCCTCTGAACCCCTATTAAAAAAGCAATAGTTTCAGCTCCTTAGTTCCTACTAGTGCACAATCCTATTACCTCTTCTTTCCTCACAAAAATATGTTTTGAATTATTCCACTGCTGATGGGTGATGAAAAGCTCTCTTATTACTTGCTGACAGTCATTGTTATTACCAAGCACAGTGCGTCGGAAAGCCTTTGCTCTTCCCGCCTCCCATCCTGCTGCCAGCCCCAAGTAACACCATGGGTTTGCCAGATCCCATCACCTTGGCACCTCATTGTTCCTGTGAGTTGCACACGTTCCTTAAACCTGGCTGTGGCTAGCTGCATTCAGACCTCCTGCCCCAGAGTCTCCAAACACCTTCTCTCCAGAGCTGCTCCAGTCCAAGTCTGAGCGGCTGAAACAGCCATGGAAGGTGAAGCTTAACACCTACCCTGTTAACTAGTCCTTTTACTTTCATCTAAACACGAGCCCTTCCCCAGATCTGAGAAGCCTCCTAAGGCTTGCAGCTTTTCTGATTTTCTGTTACACTCCCAGATATATGGCCCTGCTTCCTCTCTCTCCTTTGAGGATGAGTTTCTCTGTTTCCTTTTGTCGCTGTAACAAATTACTGCAAATGTAGTGGCTTAAAACACAGAAAATTTTTTCTCTTATGATTCTGGAAGACAAAAATCCAAAATAAGTCCTCTGGAGCTAAAAATCAACATCAGCCGATCCAGTTCTTTCTGGAGGCTCCAGAAGAGAATCTATTACTTGCCTTTTCCAGCTTCTGGTGGCTGTTGGTGTTCTTCGGCTTATGGCCACATCATTCCCATTTCACTTGAGTGGTCAGATCACCTTCTTCTCTTCTGTAGTCAAATCTCCCTTTGTCTCCCTCTCTAAGGACACTTGGGATGATATTTAGGGCCTACCTGGATAATCCAGGATAATCTTCCCATCTCCAGATCTTTAATCGCAGCAACAAAGTTGCTTTTGTCATAGACGGTAATATGCACAGGTTCCGGGGATTAGGATGTGGGCATCTTTCGGGGAGCACACACATTCAGCCTACCATAGGCCTCAAGTGTGAGTTAACGATATTGTTATTATTTGCTTCTAGGTAGTATGTTTTCTTTTTAAATTTAGATGTTCAAAGAATACAGTGCTTTATCAAAGTAGTAACTCTTCCAGGGGAAAAATCTTTAGGAATCTTGTGAGCTGCTTTAAATGAGTGGTTCTCTATATATCCAAAGTTTTTGATATCTGGATCTACAAAGTTTTTTAGTTTTTGTTTTTTGGGTTTTGCTTTTTTTTTTTTTTTAATCCAAAGAAGTCCTATTCTCCATAGTTCTCAGATTATGGTTTCTAAATGCCATTTTGCTCCAAAATGACTCAGAGCTCCTTGGATAAATAGTTGATGCCAGGAGTAGGGGAGGAAATCTACTAGATGAGCCTGAAACATTTCAGATAAAAGCTAGAAAAGACTCCTGAAGTCTCTTAAAAGGAGTCAGGGGACAATTTGCCAAAGCTCCCACTGGCCAATAATCACAATGGATTGAAATATATCAAATATATATAAGTCCATGAGTTTTAACTGATATTTAAAAAGTATCTCGCTTGTCATCTTTGGAGGATGCTAGGGAATCAACTTACTAGTTTAAAATCTGGTAAATAAAAGGAAAGAATCAAGCATTTGTCCTGCTTTTCTTATATGGGCTATATCCTAGGGTAATCAAATGGTTGAACAGAGAAAGTGTCTCTTTATAGGATTATTTCAGCTGATAAATAATGAAGGAACTCTAGAATTAGGAAAATCAAGGTAACCCCTAATGAATTAGTGAATCGTGCAACCCCGGTGAATTAATGGATCTATGTAACGATGATCCATGGTTGCTAGTACCACAATGCTGATACTCATAAACCACTGCTTATAAAACATCCTGCCAAAATGAATCTAATCAAAATTCTAGATCTAATAACCAATTCACAGGAAATGGAAAGACAAAAGAAACATATTAAACAATCCTAGGTTAGATGCAATTTGTAAAATCTACATGTGAGGTACTCTATAAAACCAAAATTGCAAGAAAAAAAAAAGATGGTGGGGAAACCTATAAATTAAGCCTGTAAATAAATTGCCATGTCAGTCAATCACAAGGTATAGAATCTAGTTGCATCTTTATTCAAGCAAACTACAAAAAATCAAACAATAATAAGGGAAGCTTGAACTCTGACTAGATATTTGATGATGTTAAAGAATTAGGATTAATATTTTAGGTGTGATCAGTTTAAAAAAGAAGTTCTTCTCATTTAGAGCTGTATACTGAAATATTTATAGCCAAATGAGAAATGGGATTTGCTTCGAAATAATCTGGAGTAGAGTAAGGATCAATGGATGAAACAAGATTGGCCACAAATTAATAACTATTGAAATTGAATGATGGGTGCCTAAGAATTCATTATACTCTTCTCTCCCCTTTTGTGTGGGTTTGAATTATTTTCACAATAGCCTTTTGGTTTTGCAATAAAATCTTGCTTTTGCTTTTGGCTTTAACCTAACAATATCAATAGCAATAATACCAAACACAGATTATTTAGGGTATTTTATTTTAAGTTAAACACAGTTAAATGTCTTTAGCTACAGTTCCTTAGTAGTCCAAAACTCCCCATGGACTTGTTAGTAGGGAACATAAGTTCCAAGTTCAGGCACCGGGGCCCTAGCTAGCTATTCTACGCACCTTGCATCCTACATGAATTTTTCTTGAATGTCCCACTGTGTTTTGTTATATATCAAGGCTAGACACAAGATTTAAACATGCTATAAATCCTACCAAGTTCATAGATTGCTCTTATTACCCGTTCTCAAATATCTTGATAATATTCAAGGCTGTAAATCTCAGATTGCTTTCTGCCCTAGTGCACCTTGCCACTGGAGAGAAAATTACAAGCAAAATTCAGCCCATCTCCTAAGGCAGACTTTTCTGGGAAGAAAGGCTGAGAAATATACACATTTTAAAAAAATAATAGCATGGGGGCGCCTGGGTGGCTCAGTCGTTAAGCGTCTGCCTTCGGCTCAGGTCATGATCCCAGCGTCCTGGGATCGAGCCCCACATCAGGCTCCCTGCTAGGCGGGAAGCCTGCTTCTCCCTCTCCCTCTCCCCCTGCTTGTGTTCCCTCTCTCACTGTGTCTCTCTCTGTCAAATAAATAAATAAAATCTTTTTTAAAAAATCGTAAAAAAATAATAGCATGGTTATTAATCTGTAAGGATCGTCCAACTAAAAAGTTAGCTATCTCTCCAGAGCTACACGACTCTCGGTAAACCAGACTCAACACCTTGGAGTCATCACTGATGTGTCCCATGTGCTCTTTGGGGTGACTATTTTTGAGTGGCTGCTACGTGCAGGGCATCATGCTTGGCGCTGAGGATACAGGGAATATACGACACATTCCTGCCCAGGAGGAAATCAATCTGGTGGATGGGAGAGAATGAACATGAATGAACATATCTGGTCAGGGCTGTAATGGAAGTCTTCAAGTTCTCCAGCTTTTGTGTGTCCTCTTTCCCTTCCATTCCCAAAGGACCTTGTCTGAACCAGCATCCTCTGTGACTGTAGATGGCATGGTCCAAGAGACATCAGAGTTCAATAGTTAAGAGCAGAGACTTGGCTCACCAAACTACCTGGGTTTGAATCGTGGCTCCATTACTTCCTAGATGTTTTGGAAGTATTAAATTTCTCTGTGCCCCTGTTTCCTCATTCATAAGCAGGGGGTAATAAGGCTGTTGCAAGGATTAAAGGAGTTCATGCCTATAGAGGTCTCAGCATAGTACCTGGTGTAATAAGGACCTTATCCGTTTAAGTGTCTTATCCAGTGCTTCAGACTCCTGTTTTCCCACCCATCCATAGCCCTTCCAGAAGTCGCAGTTGCTTCCCTTAATTCCACAAAGCGCTGCTAATAAATAGCCTAGTGTTTATGAGAACACTGCCAGACCTAGGGTCCATTGATGACGCCTCTTTCTGGGAAGCCACTTACAATACATCTCTCTGCTCAGCCTTCAGCCCGCCGTTGCGTTGCAGCAGCCAGCTCTTAAACCTCTACAGCCTGTCCTCAGCCCCCACCCAAGTCAAGCACCCCAACATCTCTCTCTTGGCCCCAGCAAGTGATAGCCCTGTTTAAATAATAATTTCTGTAGAAATGCTCTCTGCTCACAGCAAGACTGTCTTTTACACGTTGTTCGGCAAAGTAACTCAGCAACTCACCCTGAACTGCTCTACCCCAAAGTAGGATTTCCTTTTACTCAAGAGGAACATTATAAGTTGCTTTCCTTACAGATACACAAGCCATCTTCCCTTAAATAAGAATTCTGCATATGTATAAAATATTATAAGCACAGAGGATGAATCCAGCATGGAAATCCAAGAAGGCTTCCTGGAAGAGGTGACCTGTAAGCTTTGATTCATCCTTATTTCAATATTCTCCCCAAATGTCTATTAGGGTAATGAATGTGGAGAGACTCAGAAGAAATATGGCAAAACATAAGCAATGAGTATCTCAGGGGGAAGGACTTTTGGTAATTATTTTCTCCTTTATATTTGTATACTTCCCAGCTTGCTACAATGCATGTATTACATTTGGCATAAGAGGACAAGATGGTATTTTAAATGTCTCATATCTGGTTTTTCCTTTCCATTTCCATTGTCCCCATCAGCTCCATGGTCTGTCACTTTTATCTGGACTCTCTCCCCTGCTCAAGACCTAACAGCGGCTTCCTCCTACTTTTTCCTCAAGCCCTCTTAACTCTGCCAGATTTTCACCTTTCTTCATAATTCATCCCACCCTAACCACCTCATCATATTCCCCACTGCACCCTCTCATCGCCCAAGGATAGAATCCTACCTTTCAGCAGGAAAATGACTGCCTTTTCCCTGTTTCTGAGGGCTCGCAGGAAAATACCCAACAATGGCTAAAAATTCTTTCTTGGGTAGGTGGTAAGAAGAAGAACTAAATACAAGGATGTTAGCATGTTTATCTTCTTTCTAGGAATTGCTGTTATTTATTTACGGGAGTCCTAATTGTTACTATTAATAGCTGCATTTCATAGATGGGGTTAAGTAATTTGCCCACAGTCATACAACACTGAAAGGTATGAGAGCCTGGATTAGGACCCAGGTCAGCTGGATGCCAAAGCCATGCTCTTTCCATCACACCATGCCCTTGGCAAGGAGAACTCGTCGTATTTATGTTCACTAGTAGTTGTAATTGACATTGGCAGTTGGCAATTATCAATTACCAATATTGACACATTGGCACTGAAACTGAAAAATTGTTTCTAGCCAAGCTAATTCACTCCCACAACTCTTTTAGCTCATCATTTTGCACATTTTATACTGTATTTTTGCTAATTGTTTCTTATGTATAAATCTTGTCTCCCTAATCAGATCACTGGTTTCAGAAGATGATGATCATGTGCTAAGCACATACTAAATACATACTAAGAATTCATAGACTAAGAACTTCATTTCAGTTGAAAGCTTGCTTTATCAAAATAAGATCTCAAAGATTATGTAATTCCTAACTAAAAACCTTGAGTAAAATGATAATTTACCAACCTGGGAAATGTTTTTTTTTTTTTTAAAGATTTTATTTATTTATTTGAAAGAGAGAGACTGAGAGAGAGAGCACATGAGAGGGGGCAAGGTCAGGAGGGTCAGAGGGAGAAGCAGACTCCCTGCCGAGCAGGGAGCCCGATGCGGGACTCGATCCCGGGACTCCAGGATCATGACCTGAGCCGAAGGCAGTCGCTTAACCAACTGAGCCACCCAGGCGCCCTGAACCTGGGAAATGTTTAATAAATGAAATAATATTTCTACAGAAGCCAAAAAGAAGCTAATGTATCCCTTATTAAACTATTTATTATATCATCCTTTCTCAGTCTTTCCCAAACGCTGAGGGTTCTGCCAGTCTTACAAAGATATACACATTGTCATTGTAATCTACAAAAGAAAGTACAGATGGACATAAAAATTTTATTTTTTAAATTAAATTAAATTTTTTTGGACATACAAATTTTAAATGCTATATATTTACAGAGCAATGGGGGCTAGCTGGAGATAAAAAGATACCATTCAAAATGGGTGAAACCAACTCAAACTTGCATTCAAGAAGGAACCTAAAGAAATAATTTAATATGCCTGCAATCTGTTTTTACCCAACAAATACCTGAAAAGGGAATAGCATTTGGGAGACTGACCCAAGATATTTCTGTAATGAGGCTTTCTCATGTTGGCTACCAAGTAATTCATAATTTTTAAAATGTCAAAATGTCATAGTTTGTTTATTGGTGTTACTTTTAGAAGACTAGATTGCATGCTGCCACCAAATATGAAATAAAATTTTCTACCTGGTGAAATATTTTCCTGGTTCCTCTACCCATTCAGCCTCATAAGAGGGAGTGGAATGACAGATGTGCTGTTACTAGCAAATCGTCATCTCCATTAGGACAAATTTCATGAGTGTCTTTTCTTGTAGGGAATCTCAACTCCTTCAATCTCTGCCCCCTTCCAGCATTTTCCTTTTGGATTGGATTATAATTTCATGTAATTGTTTTCAATTCCTAGAAGGATCATCCTTCTCCAGGTAGACTCTATACTCTCCAGGGTTGGTTTTCTTTATATTCTGTAAACCCCCTTAGCTCTTTGTAGTGGAGTGCTGAAATAGGCAGTCAACAAATTAGAGCCTTATTGGATTTTATTCTTTTAGGGAAACAGAAGTGGGGTCATCCCTCTGCTTTGCTCCTGGATTCTTTGGGCTTCTCTAAAACCACATTTCCAAACACAGCACAGCTGAAATAACAACAGCACCAGCTTGCCTTTTTACGATACCATATACTTTGCCAAGTGCTTCCATGTCTCTTATCTATTTCTCACCCAAATCCTAGGAGGTAAGTAGAGCAGATATGGCCCATCTCATTTGATAGATGGTAAAACAGAGGAAGAGGGAGGTTAAGTGACTTGCCCAGACTCTCACCACTCCAGTACATCTGCCAGAATTATCTTTTTAAAAATAAATATAAACATGACATTCCCCTGCATAAAATCATCAACAGGACCCCGGCTGTCTGCAGGGTAAAGTGCAAACTCCTTAGCGGGGCACGCAAGTCCCTTCACATCCCAGCCCCATGCTCCTCACCAGCTTCATCTTCCACTACTTGGGCCAGGCACCCCACACTCCCCCAGCCACCCACAACTGCCCCCCCCACACATACACATCATTAGCACTCAAGACTGCATGCCTTTGGATGTGTAGCTTCTGCTCCCTAGAATGCCCTTTTGGGTTTAAACCTCTCGCTACCACCTGAAATCCCTATTCAGTCCCCCACATGTAAGTCACATGAAACCTCCTTTATAATCTTGCTTCTGGCTTCCTTTCTATTGGGTAAATTGACCACTCTTTACAAGCCACCAGCCCCTACCTGGTTGCTCCCCTTTACCCTGCTCTATTTTTTTCTTTTTATCCCCATAGAACTTGTTACCTTCTAACATACTATGTGATTTGCTTATTTGTTAAGGCTTCCTATCTGTCTCGCTCTGCTAGAATGTCCCGTCCTCTAGGGCGGGACCTTTGCTGATTTTCTTCACCATTCTGTATCCCAAGCACCCAGGACAGAATCTGACACATGGTAAGTGTGCGGGAGATTCAGAAAGCGTTAATTGAGGGACCATGGTTCTGACACTGAGGCTACAGAGTTGAAACACAGTCCCTGGGCGAGGAGAAAGGGAAGTGAACTCCAGCATTCCAGCACACAGGGTTGGGGAGTGTAGTGATGGTGTACATGCGGGGTGAGATGAGAACACAGATAAGGGGCAGCCAGTGAGGCAGGAGCCTGGCAGGTGTAGACGAAAGCTGCAGACAGGAAAGGCTTAGGCTCCATCCAGTGGGTGATACAGAAAGAGAGCCTTGACAGCCACAAGCAAGTTCACCAAGGTCAGAAGGAGGTGGGGGAGAATCTTTGCATTTGAGAAATTACAAGTCACTTTTTATAGCTTGATCTTAGGGTGTGTATGGGGGTAAGATATAAGGCCAGAGAACTAATAACTGGAGGAGAGACACAGAGCTCTCCAACATAAAGAACCACGTCTTTGCCTCAGATTCAAATGCATCTGGGTTGTTTATACATCCCAAACAACTATGCTTCAGAACACCCTTTTTCTGCAATGAAAAACTGCTAGACATTATTAATTCTGATGTTAATAGTTTAGAGAGGAAAACAGTCCGAAGTCTGGGCATTTCACCTTGATCTCTTGAGACTCTAGAAGAAAATTCTAGAGTACATAATTTGAAATATTAATCCTGCTCTTCCATGAGAGCTTCTGGATCAGCAGAAGTTTCATATGTTTTTCCTTATTAAGCCTTTTCTTTTGCCCTTTCAGAGTTTGAAAAGAATTTTTGTAGCTAGAGTATATCTAGTTAGAGATGAGTTGTGATACTTGGCTTAATTTCAGGAGAGTAATATTTTTATTCTTTGAGTAGCTCTCTGTTTTAAAACATCTAATGAATATCAAGCACTGTGCTAGCCCTTTTGCTACAAAGACTAATAACATAGAGTCATGGCTTTTCAGAGGCTCACAGACTGGTAGGGATAGGCAGACATACAATGCTGTAGAGATCAAATATGGAAGTTTGCATGGGATACAGAAGGCAGACAAAGAAAAGAGTACTTTATTTCTCTAGAGAGAGAGCGAGGGGGAAGTGGGTGTACAAGTTTTCCCAAAAGAGATGAGGCTTGATCAGAGTCTTGAAAGTTAGTGTGTGTTTGTCAGCGGACGTTGGACAATGGACATTCAAGGTAAATGGAGAAGCATAAGCAAAGGCTTGAGGATATGAAACAGGCTGGTGAATTCAGGAAAGTATAAATAGTTCAAAATGTCTGAACCTGGGCTCTGTGTGCCTGTGAATGTGTGTAGGCAATGGGGCATATGACTCTTTATATGCCGTGGTAAGGAGCTGGGATTTCATTTGATAGGCCAGTGTTTCTCAAACTGTGATCCAAGGAACACCTGTCTCAGACTTTTCTAGAGCTTCCTCATTAAAATGCAGATCCCTGGGCTCTTAGGATTCAGAATCTCAAGAAGAATGATGGGTGAAGTTGGAAAGACCAAGAATCTGCAAAGCTCTCTAGGCGATTCCAACGTAAAATAAAGTTTGCAGACTGCTATTATATCAATGCAGCAATGTATCATTCATTCTCATCATTCATTCTCATTCCATATGTCACAACGGGAGACATTCAAATATTATAAACAGAGGGCAATCAGATTTACTTTTTTTTTCTTTAAAGATTGTATTTATTTATTTGACAAAGATCAAGAGAGCACAAGCAGGGGGAGTGGCAGAGGGAGAGGGAGAAGCAGGCTCCCCACTGAGCAGGGAGCCTGACGCGGGACTCGATCCCAGGACCCTGGGATCATGAACCGAGCTGAAGGCAGACGCTTACCGACTGAGCCACCCAGGCGCCCCAATCAGATTTACAAAGTTTTTTGTTTTTGTTTTTTGTGAGTAGTATCATGAGAGATCCTAAACACAGGAGCTTACATGGGCTGGGCATGTGAGGTCAATGACTCAAGCAGGCCAGGTGTAACAACGGGGAGTAGTAGGCCCGGCGGCAAACCCAGAAGCATAAGCCTTGCTAAAGGAACAGCCGTCGTGCAATTTCAGTCAATTGTTGACAAGCAGGAATTTTAACCCAGAGCTGTCAGACTGTTCACTTTTCAAAATAAACTGGGTCATCTATATTTTAATATAAAATTCCCTAGTGTTTAAATGGCAACTATGTCAGTAAGGTAGGGAGCTAGCTATACGGAGTAGAAAGTCATTCTAGATGATAAAGCAGAAAACATTTTTTTAAGTAGGCTCCATGCCCAGCGTGGAGCCCAACACAGGGCTTGAACCCATGACCCTGAGATCAAGATCTGAGCTGAGATCAAGAATGGGATGCTTCACCGCCTGAGCCACCCAGGTGCCCTGAGAAAATATATTTTTTGAAAAAGATATTAAATACAGTAAAGCCACTTTGGAAAATTGTTTGGCAAACATGTATATACCTTGTGTTCCAACAACCTCTTCCCTAGATATATACTTAAGTGAAATGTGTAGGTGTGTCCCCCGGAAGACACATACTAAGATATTCACAGAGCTATTAAAAGATGGAAATTACTCAAACGCCCATCAACACTAAAAGGATAATATAGCATAATATGTTTACACACTGGAATACTATGTATAATGAGAATGAATGATCTACAACTACATGCAGCGATATGGATAATTCTTACAAACATAATGTTAAGGAAAAGAAGCCGGAAACCAAAGAGTACATACTGTGTGATTCCATTTATGTTTAACACAAAAACAGGCAAAACTAATCCATGCTGAGATCAGAATAGTGGTTACCCTTGGGAAGGAGTGTTGTGATTGGAGAGAACGCAACAGGTTGTTTTGAGGTTCTGAAAATATTGTCTCTTTATCTGTTCTGGATGCATTGGTATGTTCTGTTTGTGAAGATTTATTTGGCCATACATTTATGATATGTGCAGGGGTGTCCCTAGTGTATTTATTTATTTGTTTAAAGAATTTATTTATTTATTTATTTATTTATTTATTTATTTATTTAGGGAGCAGCAACGGGGATGGGGGACATGGGCAGAGGCAGAGGGAGAGAGAGAATCTCCAGTAGACTTCGCAGCTAAGTGCAGAGCCTGATGTAGAACTCAATCCCACAACCCTGAGATCATGACCTGAGCTGAAACTAAGATCTGGAAGCTCAAACAACTGAGCCACCCAGGCGCCCCCATTAGTGTATTTATTTTTAAACACCTTCCTCCTCTACATGACAAAATAATTTTCAATAATAGTCATGAAATAAAACTAAAATAATAATAGCTATAAAAGAAATGTAGACCATGAAATCTTTTTAAGTTAAATTTTACGTGTGTGTGTTTGTGTGTGTGTGTATGGGTATATGGGTGTATCCACACATACATGTTATATATAAGGTTTTAAATAATTGTGATATTGTGATTTATAATAAGAAATATATGTTTTGGTCTTCATCCCCCTTTCTGGCACAGAGCTCTTAAAACCCTTGCAATTTCCTGTGATCCCGGGGATAAAGGTTATGTTAATCAAGTGACCTACTGGCTAGGGCTGGTTGCTTGGAGAACCAACCAAATGATTAGAAGATTGAAACTTTCAGTCCTCCCACCCCTCTCCTCTCCGGGAGGAGAGAGGGGCTGAAGATTGAGTTCAATCACCAATGGCTAATCATGCCTTTGTAACGAAGCCTCCATAAAAACCCAAGAGGACTGTTTTGGGAGAGCTTCCGGGTTGGTGAACACGTGGTGGTGCTGGGAGAGTGGGGTGCTCCGAGCGTGGAAGCTCCGCCCCCTTTCCCGTACCTTGCCCCACGCTTCTTCTCATCTGGCTGCTCCTGAGTTATATCCTTTTATACTAGACCAGGGATCTGGTAAGTAAAATATTTTTGAGTTCTGTGAGCTGCTGTAGCAAATTAATCAAAGCTGAGGAGTTGGTCGCTGTAAACTCCAATCTATAGCTGGTTCAACAGAAGCGCAGGTGACAAGTCACCTGGACCTGGAATTGGCGTGGAGGATGGGCGTAGGGGGCAGTCCTATGGGACCGAGTTCTTAACCTGTGAAAACTGATGCTGTCTCTGGGTAGTGGTTGATATCCAGGAATTGCTTGCTGGTCTGGGAAACCACCCCCTACACACACAGACACATACAGACACACACACACGCACACACACACAGACACACACACACACTGGAAATGGATACCAGAATCATGGGGCGGCTAGGTAGCTCAGTTGGTTAAGCTTCTGCCTTCAGCTTGGGTCATGATCCCAGGGTCCTGGGATCGAGCCCCACATCAGGCTTCCTGCTCAGAGGGAGGCCTGCTTCTCCCTCTCCCCCTGCTTGTGTTCCCTCTCTTGCTATCTCTCTCTCTGTCAAATAAATAAAATCTTTTTAAAAAAAAAAAAGAAATTTCATGTTAAAGACATTCAAATTCAGTAAAATACACTACATATGAAGTAAAATTTGGAAAGCAAAAATTTTTACGAAAGTATCTTGCAGTCCCCTCGGTTTCACTGTTCAAATTTTGAATACAAAATAAAACTTAAAGTAGTCATAGATTGACAGAATTGAAGTAATTTAAGTTCTTTTTCTTTGTCTTTACATTCACCACACTATCAGTTGTCTATTTTGAACCCCTTACTTAAACACAGAAATATGTAGGACCACAGGGGTCAGAAACACAATCCGTGTGGAAATGCAGCTCAAAAGATTTAGACCTTTAAGAGTTACTCTTGAGATGTACACACGTAGCTGAGCCCACATGTGTCAGGGCCCAGCAATATAACTGGATGTCCTCCAAATTAAATTCCTTATAGAATATAATGCTTACTAAAAAAATAAGAAATAAAAGTGTGTTAATTTGATTCTTATATAAAAGATATATATATATAATAGCATCAGAATAATATATTAATGTACTTACATATAAATTAATATAAGTATATAAGATAGCATCAGATTCCACAAGTTAATATATATAATATGTAAGTATATTTTATATATTCTTAAGCTATATAAAATATATATGTTTAATTCAATAGTAACTGCACTGATTACTTAAAACATAACCTTCAAAAGATTTTTTCAGGGAGGACTATTCTGTCCTTCACATTATTTAGGAGGAGTTGTGCAGGGCGGTAGTAAAAAGCAGGATCAGCTTTGTTACTGTTTTTAAATGATCTACAGACAATGTACTTACTTACTGTTTGTACCTGGGGGTGGACCCCTCCCACGACCCCACCCTTGGTATGCTGCCAAATGTGTGTGCTTTTCTGTATGCGTATTGTGTTTCAATAAAAAGGTAAAAAAAAATAAAAGGAGTATCTGGGGCGACTCACAGAAACGTTGGGTGAGCTGGGCAAGTAGGCTTGAGGCTGTTCTTAAAACAACACCCCAAACGACATGGCCCATCTGGCCTACAAAAGCTGTTACAGCCACTGCTGCCCGAGGGGACCTACGAGGACAAGCCACCGGCACTGTAGCCCCTGAAAGCCCCTGAAAGCCACCTTGGCCAAGCAGATCATGCATCGAGTTTTCTTCTTCAAATTGCCAGTTCACAAACAGTAGATTCAAGTGGGTCTCTCTAACTGATGGAGCCTAAGGTCAAATGTTGGGGGATTTGTTTCCTGAATCCCCCTCAGGGGAGACAGCCATCAGAAGGCTGGAAATCATAACAAGGGTGTCCAAAAAATGATAAATAGCCAAAAAATATGAGCAAGCTGTTTAATATCGATATGTCTTTGTTCTATACTTAATAATAATGCATGAGCAATCACACTAAAATTCTCCGAAGGAACATAATGCAAATATCTCTCAGACAACTAAACATGCTACCTTTCTTGTCCAAAAGGGAGACCATCTTGAAGGGAAAAAAAATGTTCATCTAAGTACTGTGTACAGTTCAGAACCTTAGCCCTGGATGATGTGCAGTTCCAGATGTGTCTCCTCAGGGCCCTGTGACCTTAGCACAAAGACATGGTGACTACCTCCAGT
Source organism: Neomonachus schauinslandi (assembly GCF_002201575.2). Taxonomy (NCBI): domain Eukaryota; kingdom Metazoa; phylum Chordata; class Mammalia; order Carnivora; family Phocidae; genus Neomonachus; species Neomonachus schauinslandi. The sequence goes on along the minus strand of NC_058413.1, from coordinate 27,095,664 downwards.
GCACTGAATGTGCAATAGGGAAAGATCAGGATTTCAGTAACAACTTCAATTCAGGAAAGAGAATGGGAAACATGGCAGTCAGAGCAAACACCAAACACGGGGTTCTGGTAGCAGGATTGAGGACTTCTTGCCTTGGTGGTGGTATAAGATCTTGGTTAGCCCATCTGATAGCTTCTGGTTCTGCCTTCTGGGGAAATCCTCCTAGTCCATTATCCTCCATGGCATCCTATGAGAAGAGCTTTGGGAAGGATGCCTTTTCCCGGGAGCCTCACAGAACTTCATAGCCCACTCCTATCTCATAGGTGTGAGTTTAGGGTCCTGGGGTGGCCTTACGGGTTGAACAATTAGTGGCTGTTTCCAGACAGGTCTGGAGTTTCTTTGACGATATACTGTTGTGAGACAGTTTTCCTTGGGCTTCTTGCATCTGTACGTGTCTTATGCGCTGAAGCACTGATAGAACCTTTAGTTTCCAACTATCTTTTCAACGATGTTTCTGTAGAAGACAGCCCCATGGAAGATAACAATAGTGCTTCCTTCCAGAACAAAGGTCAATCATGCTTACAGTCCCTTATAAAATATTTGGGTTTCCTAAGCTTGGGGTTCCTTTCCTGTGACGGGCACATCAGACACACTTCTGGGCCCATCCACGTAGTCTGAATTCACCCCTATCGTTTGGATCTTTGCAGAGAGTGGCAAGAAGTCACCAGCATATGTCAACATGAATTATATCTACTCTTTTCCTCTAATAACAACCTATAACACCAGGGCTTATGTCCCAAGAAATAGGAGAGAGTTTTCCATGGGGAATGCTCTGATATCATACAAGGGCCGTGCTTTTTCTAGCCTGCAAAATCTGTGTCCTCACTGTCAAAGCCTTCTTTCTGTAAGCTGTTGCCATATTTTAGATTCTCTTAATTAAAGCACTCTACTTCTGGTACCAAATTTGTTCAGTTAGATTGGCTCCAAGTAATAAAATAAAACTGCCATACAGTGGCTTAGACAAATAAGGGGCGAACTTCATTCACAAAACTAGAAATCTAGAGGTAATTTTCCCAGGGCTGAAAAGGTGGTTCCATAATGAACCAGATCCTAGGTTCCTTCTAGCTGCCTTATCCAGTCCTGTTAGCATGTGGAGTTCATCCTCAGCTTATTAGCGTGGGGTTGCAAAGTGGTTGCCCCAACTTCAGCCACGTGTCTACATCCAAGGTAGCAAGAAGGGGAAAGGCAAAAGGATAAGTAAGGGCTCCTGCCAGTTAGGTATGCCTCCATTTAAATGACTTTTGAGAAAGCCCCACATAATAACTTTCTTTTCTTTTTTTTAAAAGATTTTATTTATTTATTTGACAGAGAGAGACACAGCGAGAGAGGGAACACAAGCGGGGCAGTGTGAGAGGGAGAAGCAGGCTTCCCGCTGAGCAGGGAGCCCGATGTGGGGCTCAATCCCAGGACCCTGGGATCATGACCTGAGCAGAAGGCAGATGCTTAACGACTGAGCCACCCAGGCACCCCAGTAACTTTCTTTTCATCTTATCATTCAAAAGAGGTCACATCCCCACCCCCAGCTGCAAATAGAGGCTGGAATACTTAATTCTTTAGGTGGCCATGATGCCACCCTGAACAAAAGCAGTGTTCTGCTAGTAAAAGTAAACAGAGAAAACATGTATTGGATAAGTTACCAGCAGTGTCCACCACAGCAACTGATTTTAAAAAAATTTTAATGCTATATGGGACAAAATAGATCTTTCAGCTCTATCTGTTCTGCAAGTTCTCTGAGTACAATCTCAGAGAATCAGTGGCAAGACAGTGAAAGTGGATATAGGGAGATCAGATAGGAGATGCCTGCAATAATCTAGACAAGAAATAATGAGGGTCTGAATAGAAATGTAAATAAAAAGGATAGAAAAGCTGTTCAGGGGACGCCTGGGTGGCTTAGTCGGTTAAGCGTCTGCCTTCGGCTCAGGTCATGATCCCAGGGTTCTGGGATCGGGTCCCACCTCGGGCTCCTTGCTCGGCAGGAAGCCTGCTTCTCCTTCTGCTTGTGCTCTCTGTCTCTGACAAATAAATAAAATCTAAAAAAGAAAAAAGAAAAGCTGTTCAGAATTGGGGGATATGGTCTCTCCCTATGCTCGATGTTTCCTTCCAAGTGAAGAGAGCTCTACAAAGTATCCCTCTGGTCTCTGCCTATTTTTCTGTGCCTTTGCCCAATGGGCAGTGGAGTGATTTCTCTGATCAGTGCGTGTGGGAAGAACAATGAGGCTCATTTCACATCCATGGAGCAGTGGCATGCATCCTTGTGCTAGGAAACTGGAGGTGTCTTTCTCCACTAGCCCCGCATAGTGGGGACCCAGTCTGTTACTGCCTCTTTTTCCTCTTGGGCAAGCTGGCCAGGGAGAGCATAAGTTCAGTGCTCCTCCGTGGTGTAAGTCTTACCATGTCTGAGGCCTCCCTATCCAGCCTTGCCTGGGGCCAGGTAGGTAAAAATCTGCCTAATTCTGGAGTTGAGGTTTACCCAGTGTATCTAGTTAAGAGGTCAAAAGCCATATGACCTACCTCTATCAGTAATGAGGATGCTATTTTGTCCCCCATCTGCCTCTCCTGTGCATTCTTTATTTCCTTTTAAACAACTCTGTTGATATAATTCACATACCATACAATGCACCCATTTCAAGTCTGTATTTCAATGGATTTTAGTACATATACTCAGAGTTGTGTAGCCAGTACCACAGTGATTTGGGGAACATTTCCATCACCCCACAAAGAAACCTCTCACCTTCTAGTTATCACTCCCCATTCTGCCCCCCTTGCCCCCCACCATGGAATCGTACAATATGCGCTGTTTCTGGTTTCTGGCTTCTTTCACTTAGCATAAGATTTTCCACTTTCATTCATGTTGGAGCATGTATCAGTCCTCTATTCCTTTTTACTGCCATTGTATACATATACCACGTTTGGTTTATCCATTCATCAGCTGATGATCATTTGGCTATTATGAATAATGCTGCTATGAACATTTGTGGACATGTTTTTGTATGGACATACGTTTTCAGTTCTCTGGATATATACCTGGGAGTGGAATTGGTGGGTCACATAACTGTACGTTTAGCCTTTTTAAAGAAACTGCCAGACTGTTTTCCAAAGTGGATGCACCACTTTACATTCTCATCCTCAGTGTATGAGGGCTCCACATTCTCTACATCCTCAACACTTGTTAATATCTTTTTTTATCCTAGCCATTCTAGCGGATGTACAAGGGTATCTCAGTTTGGTTTTGATTTGCATTTACCAGGCGGCTAATGAACAGTCTTTCGTTGACCTGGATGCTGGTTACGTGTGTGTGTTCACCATGATAATTCATCAAAGTGTGCACTTATGATTGGTGCATTTTTCTGAACATATTATATTTCAGTACAAAAGTTTATTTAAAAGTATATATTCCACATCAGGAAAAGACTTTTTTTAAGATTTTTTAAAATTTATTTATTCATGAGAGACAGAGAAAGAGAGAGAGGCAGAGGCAAAGGGAGAAGCAGGCTCTCTGCTGAGCAGGGAGCCCAATGTGGGATGGGATCCCAGGACCCTGGGATCATGACCTGAGCCAAAGGCAGATGCTTAACCATCTGAGTCACCTAGGCGCCCATTTTTATATTCTATTTTAAAAATGAAATCATTACCAACTAACAAAAAAGAAAAGATAAGAGCAGTGGCTTTAAAGTGAGACAGACTTGGGTAGAAATCCATGCTCTGTGTTTCCTGGTGGCAAAGCTCCCTAACTCTTCTGATCCTCTGTTGCTTCATCTTTAAATACAATTTTTTTTATGTAATTAAGTAATAATACTTCACAGGATTGTGGTTAGTGTGGCTCATGTAGGAGCTCAAAATAATGAGGTTTTTCTAAAAACATAGAACTTATTAGCTCATAAAGCTCGTCTTGCATTTGCATTGTTTGCAGCTGATAAGCCTCTTGACTAGTGAGTGCATTTTCCCCCTCTGGCATAGACATGCCTTTCTGCAGTCATTAAAAAACATAAATGATGAATGTGTCTTTCTTAGATTCAACAGATTTATTAATGTTTCAATGATTGGTTATGTCATGTGAAGTGAAGAAGTTAACCTTATGAATATTCTCTTACTACAAAGACTAATGGGAAGATTAAGGTTTTCTAATGGTCAATGTGTTTGAGATTTAAGGCACAGTATTAGTTTTACTGCTCAATCTACAGCTCAGGTGCAATATGTTCCAGTGAGTCACCAATCAACTGGCTTAAAAGGTTGTTTCATCTATAAAGTCACTATAATCATACGTTGCATCACTAGCATAAAATTTAATTATTAGCTGTAAATCTCTGAGATCCCAAGATGATAGTTGCTTTGTAAATGCAGTGTTACACCACAACAGCACTAAAAGAGATTCCAAGATTCCCACCACAAATATACATTACAAAAATTCATGAATTTATACTTAAGTAAACTTTTTATTTACAAAATTATGACTTTAGATTTTAGGTTTTTCTCTTTGTGGCAGTCAGGATTAGGTTCAGCTGCATAAAGAGAAATCCAACATAATGGTGGATTAAAGAAGTTGAAGGTTTATTTTTCTCTTAAGTAAAATAAGTCCAGAGGTAGGCAGTCATGAGCAGGCACTGCATCTTCCTGATGTTCTCGGGGACATGGACTCCTTCCATCTTTCCTCTCCATCATCATGGCTTTGACCATTATGGCCACATCTTGGTTTTAGTTTGGTTGCTACAACTCCCACCATCAAGTTTATGTTTTAGGCAGCAAGAAGGAGAAAGGGGAAAGGGCAAAAGAATCAGCTTCCAGGCCAAGTCTGTTCCTTTATTAGAGCTTTCCAAAAAGGTACTCTCAAAATCCCCACTTACATCTCATTGGCTATCCTTCCCCATAATAAGCCTGATAAACTTAGTTGCACAGAAGGGTACATTGCCACACCTATGCTGTAGGGAGGGCTTTGCTACCAAGGAGTAAGAAGATGGGTAGCAGGTTGACAAGTGGTAGTCTCTGCCACACTTTTTTTAACTCTTTTTTATGTCTTTCTAAAATATTATAACCATCTATTTTTCATTCACAATTAAAATTTGAGGCAATTATCAGAGATTTATTACAAATCAGTTTAGTTAACTTTTAAAGTATCACTAATATAATAACTATTTATTGAATTTTCTTTGTGTCTGACACTTTGATAAGTGAAGAGATGCAAGAATGAACACATCTCACCTTCTTAGAGGTCAGTGGACATTGATTCAGTAAAAGGATAATGATTATTAATTTAAATGATGCCCATTTCGAATGGGTTATCCTTGATAATATAGCATTACTATTAGGTAATCAACTACATGTACTATTTTAACATAAAAATATACCTTCCCTTATCAGATGAATAGTTCCATAGTGTTGAGATGCCTGATATAGACTTGAAGATAAATTTTAGATATCAATATGCAAAGCATTCTCCTTATAGAAAAATTATAGTTTTGGTCCAATAATAAAATTTCAAGTGAATATATTAATATGGCCCTTGCAAATAGAATAATTAAAAATATAACTAAATCCACGTTTTCCAGAATGCTTGATCAGAAAAAACGAAGAAATAGCACTAGAGGAAAAGCAGATAAATTAAACAATAAAAAAACTATAAATATTTGTTAGTATTTTTCAGGTAAAAAATCAGCTAAGAGAATATTGTCTTGCAGAAGATTGTTCAACTTCTTGGCAATTCATTTTTTGAAGGTTTCTAGGTATGTTTTTAAGAAACTCTGAAGAATATGATAACAGGTTGTTTTTGTGGTGGTATAAATGACAACTCTTATTTTATTGCCTTTAACACACTAGTGACCTGTATTTTATTTCAGGCATAGGATCAAGTTGAAATCAGCCAGCTCCGATTTCAACTGGCTGCAAATTTCTTCAACTGGCTCCAAATTTCTTTATCTTAAATATTTGGAACATTTGGAACATGCCATATATAGAAAAACAGATAATATTTCTTATATCACTTGTCTAAGTTAAGGAGACTTAAGTGAAAAAGAAAAAACCACAGAACACTTATTTTATTTAGCAAAAATAAAGCTAAAAATCTTTCCATTCCTTTAAAAATCAATTCGACTTGAGATGCTGTTTTTTTTTTTTTTTTTAAGTAGGCTCCACGTTGGGCGTGGAGCCCAATGCAGGGCTTGAACTCAGGACCCTGAGATCAAGACCTGAGCTGAGATCAAGAGTCAGCCATCTAACCAACTGAGCCACCCAGGTGCCCCATTTTTAAATGACTATAAGCCATAGGAATATACAACATAAACTTTTTCTCATGAGGTTGGTCCTTATCACCCACTTGAAAGTGGTTCTCCTACCCAGGAGCTATTAGGAATGGAACCCAATTCCCTGTTTTGAAAATTAGGAGGAGAGTTTAGAAAAGCTGATTTCAAGCTGAGGCACATAAGCTTCCTATCCCTATTCAAGATGCATCCTTTAATTTTTTCTTTCTGGTATCCCACATAACTAAGCAGTACCTAGTACATAATAGAGATAAATATGTATGAATGAGTGAAAGGTTAAAGTTTCAAATGATTTTCCCCATATCATTCCACCATCTCCCTCTCAAGAACTTCCCTTGAAAGGATGTTCTTTTACTTCCCAAGAACCATAGAATGAAGAAAAGTGGTAAAGAGGATAAGACTTCAAAATGTTTGATGAAATGGTACATGTATATTTTGTATTCTTAGAACTTAGTTGGTATTCTTAGGACTTTGCCATAATAAGGTGTCTTGTAGGAAGAACTCAGGGATTATTCCTTTAGGACCAACAGATACCTATGGACTAACCTGCTGGATGCTGGGGCACTGAGGGTGGGAGCAAGGAATGCAGTGTAAACATGACACCTAAGTTCCCTGCCCTCGGGTTTAGTTTCTACATCATCAAGGGTATTCCATGCAAGATTCAATCCTTTTAAGTTTGGTCTAGCCAGATGGTTCTGTACTTCCCAGTCCTTTTTTCCCCCTTTACCTGCCTGCCATTTTTTATATTGAGATATAATCATGATATCAACAAACTATACATTTTTAAGTGTACAACTTGATAAATCTTATATATGCCTACAACCATGACACAATCACTGCAATCAAGATAATGAACATATTTATACCCCCCCCAGCTTCCTTTTATGCCCGTTGGTAATCCATCGCTCCCTCTCCTTGCCTAGTCTCTCGCACCCACGTAGTAACAATCTGCAGTGCCGCTACTTTAGGTTAGTTTGTATTATCTAGAATTTTATATAAATGGAATCTTACAGTATGTCTGGCTTCTTTCATGCAGCAAAATTATTTTGAGATTCATCCATGTTGCATATATCAAAGGCTCATCTTTTTTAATTGCAGAGTAGTATTCTATCCCATGGATATATGACAATTTTTTTTTTTTATCTATTCAGCTATTGTGGAACATTTGGTTTGTTTCCCATTTGTGGCTATTACATATAAAGCTACTGCCTTTTTGGAAACTAGTTCCTCAAAAAGCTAAAACATAAGTACCATATAACCCAGCATTCCACTCCTAAGTATTTGCCCAAGAGAGATATAAACCTATGTTCACACAGATTCTTGTGCATGAATGTTCATAGAAGCATTATTCATAATAGCCAAAAAAAAATGGAAACAACCTATATATGCATCCCCTGATGAATGGATAAATAAAATGTGGTATGTTCATAACAATGAAATCCTATTAAGCAATGGAAAGGAATGGATGACTGATATATACTACAACTTTGAAATCATTATGCTAAAAGAAGCCAGACACAGAAGGCCATATATTGTATGATTCTATTTATATGAAATGTCCAAAATAGACAAATTCATAGAGACAGAAAATAGAGTAGCAGTTGCCAAGGGCAACTGTTCCAGCACCGTTTGCTTAAAAGACTAAATTGCCTTTGCATCTCGGTCAAAAGTCAGTTGACCATGTGTGAGTCTGTTTCCATTCTCTCTATTCTTTTCCTTTCATCTACTTGTCTGTCTTGATTGCTATTAACATTCTGCATTCCTATCAGCAATTTATTACAGTTCTAGTCGTTCTACATCCTTACAGCACTTGGTATTGTCAGTTTTTTCTTTTAATTAGCTATTACAGTAAATGTGTAGTGGTATCTCATCATGTTTTTAATTTGCATTAAAATTGGGTTGTTCTTTTTCTTATTGATTCTCCCACCATTTAAAAAAATTTAATTTTCCCTTGTTTCCTAAAAAATAACCATCTCAGGTATGTATCAGCGCCTTCTTGTTGTGTTTTCTTGCATTTTCAAGTAAGAGGCAAGCCAGTAATTACCATAAGTAGTTTGCCCCAGAATATTAGAAGGCATTGGCTTGAGTTCAGGACAAAATTTGGAGTCACCCTGCCTCTTTTTCTCACACCCCACATCTGATCTCTCATTAAATCTTAACAGCTTTACCACTAAAACATCCAGAATTCAGTTTCTCACCACCACTCCACCATCTTCTCTCACTCTGCCTTCTGTAATAACTTCCTAACTGGTGTCACTACTTTGACCCTGGCCCAACTTACCTCAAATTGCAATACAGCTGCCAGAGTGATCCTTTGCAAAAAAAAAAAAAAGAAAGTTAAATTTGATCTCCTCACTCTTCTGCTCAAAACATGTCAGAGGCTTGCCAATTCATTAAGAGTCAAAGCCAAAATTCTTGTTATGGCCTAGCAGACCATGATCTGGCTGGCCATGGCTATTTTCATTTTTTCTTTCCTCTACTTAGATCCGGCCCACAGGCCTGCTTGCCCCTACCTTGCATCCCTATCTTGCTGTTCTTATGAATGAAATGCTTTCCTGCAGGTTTCTTAATTCATACTTTCCTTATTTTCTTCAGTTCTCAATATGAATTGAGCAATTTTCTTCCATCACCCTACCTAAAAAGGCATGCACACAAACTTATACACAGCCACCCTTTCTCTCTGTTTTTCTCCCCCGCCCCCCTTCTGCTTTCACCTTTTTGGTAGAGCTAGTTAACATGTTGCATACAGTAATTCTTTACTAATAGCTAATACATTCAGTGTTCACCATGTTTTAAGTGCTTTATATATTAATTTACTTAATTCTCACAACAACACCGAGGTAAGCACTTCATTCTTATTTTTCCAAGAGGAAGCCGATACACGGATATTAAGCAATTGCCCCAAATCACACGTCCATCAAATGGTACAGCGGGGATTCCATCCCTAGGAATTCTACTCTGGAGGCCAAGCTGTAAAACACGCCATTCAGGACTGCCTTTCTAACTACTTTGAAATGTTTGTGTTCTGTGCGCCCGCTGGAATGTAAGCTGCAAGTGGGAGCTTCTCTTGGAAACTACGCTTATCCCCGGCGCAGAGAACACTGCCTGTCAGCAGGTCCCTCAATAAATGCTGAAAAGTGGGATAAATTTTAACTCGAAAAAAATTGTCGGGATCAGCAAAAAAAGTAAGCCCTGAAGGCTCTTTTCGTACTGCCAAGAGCCAAGGCGCGGTGGCTGGGGGGAGCAACAACAGAGGCGCCGTGCACTGCAGCCTGAGAGACTGGCTGGCAGAGGGGGTGTGGCTGCAAAAGAACAACTATTTTGAGCACAATTTTCGTTGGCCGAACTGGCTTAAGATTTCAGAGAGGAGGTGAGGTAAGGCGCAAGACGTGAGTTCACGCGAAGGATAATCGGCGACATCATTCTAAAGATTAGAAGGGAGAGGCGGTGCCAGGACCTAGCCCCGTAGAGCGCGTCCGCGACACCGGCCCAAGCGCGTGCGCTCCGCCCCCAGCGCCCGATGGGATTGGCCCCCCCCTGGCCCCGCCCCGCAGGGTAACCCGGAAGCAGTTGTGTGGCACACACACCTCCTCACCCCCCCGCCCGTGCGCGGTAGCTTTCTTTCCGGTCGGCGTGGTTTTTGCGAGTGGAGCGGCGGCGGTACCCGGTCTTTCAACATGAGCGTCCCGGCCTTCATCGACATCAGTGAGGAAGATCAGGTGTGCTCCCAGGCCGCGAGTGCCTCCAGGATGGGGTTGGGAGGGTATGAAGGGCTGAGCCAGGAAACCAGGCGGTCGGGACACCGCCCCGCGGAGCCCGCTCCGGGGCTTAGAGCCGCAGCTCACTCCCCACACACGGGAGTAGGGAGGCCGTGAGGCGAGGCGCTAATTTTTGACCTGGAGTTGAGTTGGCCCGCCGACCGTCGGTTCCAGCGCTTGGCCCGAGGCTTTACAGCCAGCTTCCTGGTTGGCGTCGGGAACCTTGCAGTCCGTGTCACTTCTGACGACACTACTTTTTGCCTGGGAATGGTGTCTGCTTCCGTCTCCCAAATGCAGCCACATCCGGAGTGGGAGGTAGCGAATCTTTAAACAACGTAAGCAGTCTAGGAAAAATTATTTTGTACAAAAGCTGAAAATGGTTTTATTTTGTGATTACAGAGGCAAAGGTGACCCTATTTTAAACGGAGGCCATATTTTATATTCTTACTTGTGCAAGAGTGAGAGTTCTGAAACATGAAAATAGAACAGTTTCACCCTCATGCTTTGAGGCATACACCTGGTGAACCATCGTAATATTTTTAAATTTTTTATTTCATGCTTGGTCTTTTGTATGCATGGCTGATAGTTGATGGGAGTAAAACCTGAATTTATTTTCTCTAAGTTAATTTTATAGAACTGAAAACCATATTCTGTGAAGTAGGTGTTGTTTTATATTTTTTGGTACTCCACTAACACGGAAATTTGGTTTCCATAGAGGAAAACACCATTACTGTTCTAAGATAACTCTTAGAATTACAGATGTTGATTTTTACCCCCATGGTAGAAGTGCAGACCCTCAGCCCTGAAGAACCGAGTAAGAAGGGGAAATGAAAGGCGGGGGTGGGGGGCGCTAAGGGAGGAGATAAGGCTAGGGAAGGAGTTGAGCACATTAGAAAGGAAAATGTGGAAAACAAGGAAAACATATTAATGGAATCATGTTATCAACAAATTGCTATTAGATTACCCCAAAAAAGTATTTGATTTTAACATAGGAAAGAATTTGTAGATGGAGGAAGTTCTTGTCGTTGGCCTTATTTTAGTTTTAAAGAGTCATTTCTAATTAGGTTATGCCACTTTTGTAATACATGAGTTTGACACCAGCCATTCCTTTCAGGTAGATGTGATTGCTTCAGAAGTTCAACTTTGGACAAATTCTGTGTTTGAGTAGGGTAGGAAATGGAGTTCAGAATTTTGTCTTTTCCTTTACTTGTCCTACTCCACAACTACTTGTAGCCGGTGAGGATGACAGATAAAAACAATAAACTGTTGATTGAATGGTTCTTAGAAAAAGTTTGCTTTGTATCTACAAAGCAGAAGCTGAAAAACTTTTTTTGTGGTTTTTTTTTTTTTTACCATATTATGCTTCCTTCATAGGAAAACACATTCCCCACTAGTGTTTTTATGCTCTTTGATATGGTGACAGTTTTATAAAATCTAGTTTATAATACCAACTCATAAGTGAAGATACTGTGTTGTTACCTGAAAGGGTAGCGCCATCAGATCTACAAATTTAACCTACCTTTTGTAGGTAGCCAAACATGTTTGTGGGTTCAGAAAATGTGATACCTGGGCATTTACTAATGGTATCCTTTCATCTTCCTGCTTAAGTTTTTCATTTTGTTATCTTAAATACCATCTACATTCATGTTTGGCTGCCATAAATACCAAGTCCTCAAAAGAGCATCTTACTAAATATTATATATATGCTTTAGAGTTTAAAATGTCTGAATACCTGGATGTGGTACTGTAGTTACAGGTCCCAGGGTGCTTTCTGATACAGATATGTATTTTGCATTCTAAAAAATGAATAAAGTAGATCCAATTTGAAAAGTACTATAAAGTCAAAACAACATTCAAAGCATCTTTTTATCTGTGTTTCCCAAAATGCTTGTCTCATATAGGTCTCAAACATTTTATTAACAAATGATTACCTTCTTGCCAAGGTAATGGCAAATGTCTGTAACTTTTTAAAGTAGCTATATTATATACACTTGAGAGCAATAAAATTTCGTTTCTTTAAAACAAGTTGAATTTACCAGGTCAGATTAATTGTCCACACACAACCCCTCATAAACGCTTTGGTGTATATTAGAAGTTTTGGCTATGTACTGGAAGTTCAGCAGCATATAGGTGATAGAGAAATTCTGAAGATGATCCATGTGGGTCATAGTGAGTTTGTGTAGCCACTTGGTTTTGTAGAGGAAAACCTGTGGCTCCTGTGGGGTTGTGATGGGGACTGAGGTGGGGGAGAGGCACTTCAGCATAGTAATTTAAAGTCAAGTATTTACTTCTTATTTTTTCAAAAAAGAATGGTTTGAGATCTTGAATTTTGGCATTGTCAGTTTTAGAGATGTATAGCAATCTTAACTTGATTCAACAGGCTGCTGAGCTTCGAGCTTATCTGAAATCTAAAGGAGCTGAAATTTCAGAAGAGAACTCAGAAGGTGGACTTCATGTAGATTTAGCTCAAATTATTGAGGCCTGTGATGTATGTCTGAAGGAAGATGATAAAGGTTTGTTTTTGATTTTTTTGTAATATTTCTTACTAATCAGAAAGGATCTACTTTTTAAATTTTTCTTGTAAATTATATTTGTCTTAGAACTGTTAAGCCCTGTTGTTTTTTTAATCTTACCTTTACACATACTTTCAGGTTATTCTAATCTGTTATACCTGTGAAGTAAGCCTATTTTGAGAAGACATCTTTTTTAATAGGTCATGTTTTTTGAGTGTTAAGTGCATACACTCAATACTGATAATTTGAGAATGAACTGAGGAAAAGTGAAGCTCTTCTTTCCTTTTGATAGGTTTCCATTAATATCAAATGGGATATAATTTCAGGTAATCTAAAAGATATTTAATTATTTGGCTGATTCCCTGTTTATTGACATAAAATGGGAAATTTTGAAAATTGGGAGTCCTGTAATCTTTAGTTAAGGTTTGAGATTAAATTTGGCTTGTAGTTAATATCTTACAGTCAGAAAGCAATGACCCAGCCAGGAAGTTGACCGCTTCCATTTCTCAATAATTTCCTATTTATATATAAAAGTTTTCTTCACTTGAGAAAGCATTCTAACTTAAGACCGAACCAGTAACTTCCAAATGATTGAATATCTTGCCAGTAAAAATTGAAACCATGTATATAGACATATATATCAGTCTTCTGTTTTACAGGTTGAAAACCAAATCTTAGGTAATAATTTCCTTTTTCTTTAATAAAATGTACATAGTGCTTTCTGGTTGTTAGTTGTAAACAGAACTGGTTTCATTTGAATTCATGTATAATATATTTTTAGCATAATGCACACCCTTGAAGGAGAAGTGTCCTCTGGTGGAACTGTTTTACAGTAGCCAGATTACATCTTCCTAAAGTGTTTTATGTTTAATGGTCTTCTATATATTAAAACACTGGAAATACATACTTAATTAGACACATTAAGTATGATAGTATTGCTATTGTGTTATCCATGCATGTGTAGATGTTGAAAGTGTGATGAACAGCGTGGTTTCCCTCCTGTTGATCTTGGAACCGGACAAGCAAGAAGCTCTGATTGAAAGCCTGTGTGAAAAGCTGGTCAAATTTCGGGAAGGCGAACGCCCATCTCTGAGACTGCAATTGTAAGTTAAGAACTGAAAGAGGCTCGGTTTTTCAAGAGGTTCTTTTGATGTCGCTGTCATTTAATGGTTAAAAGCAAGAATTATGGAACTTGACTGTCAGCTGTGGCTCTTACTAGTTGTATGACCTTGGACAAATTGTTTAACCTTTCTGTGCCCCATTTCCCTCCTTGTAATGTGAAGTTATTAATGGTGTCTCAGGTTTGTTGTGAGAGCAGATAATCTCAACTTAATCATCATAGTTACTGATCTCAAACACTTTTATTATTTGTTAACCAGGCTGAGCAACCTTTTCCATGGGATGGATAAGAATACTCCTGTAAGATATACAGTGTATTGCAGCCTCATTAAAGTGGCAGCATCTTGTGGGGCCATCCAGTATATTCCAACTGAGCTGGATCAAGTGAGTTACTATGTGGAATACTTGTTCTGCTTATAAGAAATGTAGAGTATATTATAACTAAAATAGCAAATATGTATGTTCTAAATGTTACCTTTTAAATGATGAAACTGTGTTCAGCTGTGTCACTAAATTTCCTCCTTTTGTCAATCCTGTAGGTTAGAAAATGGATTTCTGATTGGAACCTCACCACTGAAAAAAAAACACACCCTGTTAAGGCTCCTCTATGAGGCACTTGTGGATTGTAAGAAAAGGTATTCAGAATTAATGCACTAGCTTAAAACTTCACAGGCAATTTAACTTAAAACCTCACAGGCAACAAACAGTTGAGGCTGTTTTTAAAAACAAGTAGGGTAAGTGATTTTGCTCTGTTTTGTTCTCCACAGAGTTGCTGTAAATGTATTTCTGTAAATTTCACCTACTAAGTTAAACATAACTACAAAGTTTAAAATAGTTTTCCCCATCTTTAAACATTTTTAAAAGCAAAACTTGCTTTTGTTCTAAAAATGGTACAACTGTTAATCCGAAAGCTATATGTAACTTTAGACTAAGTTATTTAATGATGCTTTGATGTCTTAGTGTGGGGCAGTGCTACCACTTTTGTTTAGTGATAGGGTTTACCAATCAAAGTTTCCACAGTCAGTCTCTTATATAAAAAGTGCCCCCAAGATCAAATTTTGCAATAGACTCTACTAAAAGAGTACCTATTGGGCTTCTGCAAGGTCTTGGGTTTCTAAGGTATGTAATTCAGCCTAGCAAACTTCATGCCCAAAATACTTACTCTATATACCCAGCTTATAGGTTTGGCTCAGTTTTCAGAACTAGTGTTAAAAGATAATCTTACCTTTTTGACCTAGCTTTTCAATTTCTTTTCACATAATGGTTAAATACTTTTAGAAAAAGTAAACCAGTCTTCCCTTTAGTTTTTTTATTGCACAATTTTTATACTGGCTTTTAGTGCTGGGTATTTAATGTATTAGAGAGGGTCAGTAAGGTTAATGTGTTTCTGTTAAGTAATGTAAACTTTTTGCAACTATTTAACAATATAAAAGGAAACTTTTGTTACAAAAGTTGGAACGCTTTATCATAAAAGAAGAGAAGCAGGGGATATTGCGCTAACAGCCTGTTTCATTCTGATCCGTGGCTACTACCTATTGTATGTTGACAGACATATGACAGCATTCTAGCCAGTAGTCAGTAAAGTGTTAAGAGTAAATAGTTTATAACAAAGACCATTTCAAATGGAGAGAGCATTAAAAGCTGTTAGAGAACGAATCCTTATTTTCATGCACACTTCAGATGGGCAGACTGTGCATCCAGACTACTGGGATTCAAGTCTTGGCTTTCCTGCTTGTTGTATGACTAAATAAATTACCATCTCTGTAACTCAGTTTCCAATTGAATGGAATTTCCAATTTAGAGTGGAAAAAATAGTAATACCTCATAGTGCTGCTGAAAAACAAGATAACAATACTCATATACTTTTTAACACAGTGGCTTCATTATTGGGACAGCACTCCGTAAAAGTTAGATATTCTTACTATCCTTTTCATTTTTCAAGCTCACCTTTAAGAAGTTAGTCTTTTTTCTGGTAGAGTAATTTAAAATGATGAGTGTTATGGTTTCCCTCTGAATGTCTAGTGCTTATCAGAGATGATGACTACTCACTGGATGATTCTCTAATTGCTGTTTAGTAGGTCCTTAGTCTGTTATATGTAGAATGGAAGTGACCAATGTTCTAAGGAATTCCAAATTTAATTTTCAGAGAAATTGAAATAGGACATCAGTACCCATCTATGCTCTACTAGACATGTCTTTTTTTTTTTTTTAAGATTTTATTTATTTACGAGAGAGAGAGAGGATGAGCAGGGAAAGGGGCAGAAAGAGAGGGAGAAGCAGACCCCCCACTGAGCAGGGAGCCCGATGTGGGACTCGATCCCAGGACCCTGGGACCATGACCTGAGCTGAAGGCAGATGCTTAACCGACTGAGCCACCCAGGTGCCCCTACTAGACATGTCCTAATGTTAAACCTCTGCAGTATTTGGCATAGATGATCACTTTTTCCTTCTTGAAACACTTTCTTCAGTTGGTTTTTGGGGCCTCCTCCCACCCCCCTCATTTATTGAAGTGTAGTCGACTTACAGTGTACTAATTTCAGGTGTACAACATCGTGATTCTACATTTATCCCCAAGGGGCTCATCTCTCTCGATTCTTCTCTCTCTCTCTTTTTTAAGATTTATTTGAGAGAGTACACATGAGTGAGAGTGGGGGTGGGCAGAGGGAGAGAGTCTTCAAGCAGACTCCCTGCGGAGTGCAGAGCCTGTTGCGTGGCTCCATCTCAAGACCCATGAGATCATGACCTGAGCCAAAATCAAGAGTGAGAACCTTAACCAACTGAGCCACCCAGGCGCCCATCAAATCTTCTCTTTTTTTTTTTTTTTTTTTAAGATTTTATTTATTTATTCATGAGAGACAGAGAGAGAGGCAGAGGGAGAAGCAGACTTCCCGCGGAGCAGGGAGCCCGATGCAGGACTCGATCCCAGGACCCTGGGATCATGACCTGAGCCGAAGGCAGACGCTTAACCATCTGAGCCACCCAGGCGCCCAATTCTTCTCTTTGTTCACAACTTGTTTATGGGTTCCTTCTCTCAACATTAGGATAACTTATTCCTGGGACTTTTTCTGCTCAGTTACATTTATTCCCTGTGCATGTTGTTTGTATTTTTTTTGCTGTGATTTTGGGTGAGGCTGAGTACCAAATGCAGGACAGTTTTTTGTATTGCTGAGTTG
Source organism: Neomonachus schauinslandi (assembly GCF_002201575.2). NCBI lineage: Eukaryota > Metazoa > Chordata > Mammalia > Carnivora > Phocidae > Neomonachus > Neomonachus schauinslandi. The sequence goes on along the minus strand of NC_058413.1, from coordinate 27,078,811 downwards.
TTAAAGTTCAGTACAAGATACTTCACATCCCTGTCCTCACCTACTAAAATGCCATTGGTGCTTCCCAGGCATTAGAAGAGCTGCAATGCTCCCATGCACTTGCAAATGCTCTGGAGGGCACCTGGTTAAGAGCCACTGCTGCCTAAGTGCTCTCATTCAGTCGCATGCCTTTAAATACTATTCATATGCTAGTGATTTTCACATGTTTATCTCCTGTATTTCTCTTCTGAACTCTAAATATCTATTCCTGTTTAACATCTCTCTTTAGATACTCAAAAGACATCTCATACAACAGCTGCAAAAATGAACCTTTTTTCCTTCTAAATCTGTTTTTTTTACTTTCTCCAACTCAGGAAATGCCATTTCTGTCTTCTGGTTGTCCAAAACCCAAAATTGGGATTCCTTTACGGTTCTTTTTTTGTCTTCCACTCTGTATCTAATCCAATACCAAATCCTGTCAGCTCTGATAAATCTAAAGTCTACCTTGTGGTCTAAGCTACCATTATTTCTTATTTAGATTTTTGAAGTAGCCTCTTAAATGGTCCTTGTTTGGGTCTTGTCCCCCTACAGCCTGTTCTTAATACAGATTAATACAGCTTCCAGAAAGTTCTGTTTAATATGGAGGATCAGATTATGTTTCCCCTCTATTCAGAACCCTCCAGTGGCTTCTTTGGGAGTAAAAGGCCAAGCCAGCTCCAGATTCTTAGTACTGGCCCTTCTGCCTGGAGCACTTTTTTCCCAGGTAGCCACATGGCTCCCTCCCTTCTTCAGATCTGTTCCCTTATTATTTCATCAGAAAGGTCTTCTCTTGCTGTCTGTGTATAACAAGATCTCCTCTACACCCTTGCATTGTTTTTGTTTCTCTCATCCCTATTTCATCATTTCCCCCTTGCACTTCTTACTAACAGACTTATTATAATGTTTATTATCTGTCCCCGCTAGAATGTAAGTTCATGAGGGCAGGAACTTCGTTCATTACTCAAACAGTGTCTGACACGTGGTAGGCACTCTATATTTGTTAAATGAATGACTGTTTACGAAATACGTTGCAAAAGCAGAGATGTACAAAAGCACATGAAGTGGTGGTTTATGGAACTAGAGTACATGCCCTTCCTGAAGGCTTTTAGATTAAATGTCAGAACACCTTGCAAGTATAAGATCCCTGGCTTTTTCCCCTATTTCTGATGTTACAGTAATTAGTTTGCAGTATTTGAGTGTTGGTTCCTTCATTTCTAAGAATAGATGCAGTCCAGTGGTCACTCTACAGTCCCTGTTTTCCTCCACCTCTCAGCACCATGTGACTGTGATATTCCTTCCCTCATAGAAACTTCTCTTGACTAAGGTGACACCTCTCCTTGTTTTTGTCCAACCTCTTTGGCAGTTCATTCTCAGACACCTTTGTAAATTATTCTTTCTCTGTCCCATTAAATACTACTATTACTCAAGATTTTGTCGGAGGACCCTTTTTTCACTCCGCCTGGGTCATCTCATCTATTCCCATGGCTTCTGTCATCTACTGAATGGACATCCATGTTTTTGTTTTTGTTTTTTTTAAAGGTTTTTTTTATTTGACAGCGTGCGCGCGCACGCAAACAGGGCAGCAGGCAGAGGGAGAAACAGGCTCCCCACTGAGCAGAGAGCCCGACATGGGGCTCGATCCCAGGATCCCGGGATCATGACCTGAACTAAAGCAGCCACTTAACTGACTGAGCCACCCAGGTGCCCTGACATCCATGTCTTTAACACAGTCTTCTCTTCTGTGCCTTGGATCTTTGTATTCAACTACTTTCTACCCTTTTCTGCATGTTTCCACTCAGATGTGGCACATAGCTGCCTCAAACTCAGTGTGACCAAAATGAATTTGTCATTTTCTCACTCAGTTAGTCTCTTTGTTCCTAAGTGAGACATCTTGAAGTGCAATCTATTTTCTCCAGTCTGCAACCATAATGATTTTGTGAAATAGAAGTTTCCGCAAATTTTTCTTTAGGATATATTACAAAACTCATAGCATGTAAGACCTTTCTGACACGGGCTTCTAGGTTACCTACTGAAGTAGCTTGGGCTTGGTGAATGTGATGATAATCATGCCATTTTTGTATGGTACGTTGACAGACTACAATGTGTAATGGATATTCCCTCCCTCCATTTTCCCCCAACACACAAGCGTTTCCTCTTGGTTATCACATCCAAGACATACTAAGCCTGTGTCAGCTGTAAGAGCACCCTGCTCTTTGCCAGTCTAGACCAGGGGCTGGCACCTTTTTGTATGGTCCACAGGCTAAAAATGGTTTTTACTATTTTAAATGGTTAAGAAAAAGTGAGAATAATATTTTATGACATATGAACATTATATGAAATTCAAATTTCAGTGTCAGTAAAATTTTATTGGAACACAGTCCTACTTACTCATTTATGTATTGTCTATGGCTGCTTTTGCCAAGACTAGAGTAGTTGCAGCAGAGACCATATGGCCTACAAAGCCTAAAATACTTAACTGTCTGGCTTTTCACAGAAAGTTTGCCTACCCTTGGTCTAGACGACCTATGCTCGACTTCATTTCTCTGCCTAAAGCACTACTCTTATGTTTAGGTTAAATGCCTCTCTTCTACAGCACCGTCTACTTTTATCATGGTGTGACAGCCTTAGCGGTTTGTGAGGCTGTACGCTCATGAAGGCTAGGAACCTTATCTGTCAACCATTGTGTATGCCCAGGGTGTTTGGCACATTATGGGCCCTGGATGGATAAATGCTACCCTCCCTAAGGAAGGTAGAAGAGGATGGCTGTTTTATTTAAATACAAGTTTCTGTCACACTGCTGATTTAAATTTTAAGATTTGGTTTTTGCTCAGTACACATAAAATGTAATTTTCTTTGCTGCTTCTGAATTAGAATTCTGAGGTTCACTTTGCCCTTTTAGTAAGAATGCTTATATCTATGGGTCCTCTCCTTCATTATTTTACTTACATTGGTGGTTGATGAGTACAAATCATGTAACATTTTCTTGAGCTGATTGTATGTCAGATACGGTGCACTTTAAATGGATTCTTTTATCTGGTATTTGTGAATTCAGATTTCTTGATAAGATACATTAGGTTGAAGTATATTGTGGCTGCTAAAACTGGAAAATGAAATGCACATGTGCTTGTAGAGTATCACAAGATAATTAACAATGAGTAAAACAGGTTTTCATTAAAATTTTCTTCAAATTCTTAGTTTGGGGCGCCTGGATGGCTCAGTTGTTTAAGCGTCTGCCTTTGGCTCAGGTCATGATCCCAGAGTCCTGGGATCGAGCCCCTTATCGGGCTCCCTGCTCAGCAGAAAGCCTGCTTCTCCCTCTGTCACTCCCCCTGCTGTGTTCCCTCTCTCACTGTGTCTCTCTCTGTCAAATAAATAAAATCTTAAAAAAAAAAATTCTTACAGTTCTATCACTGTATATAAGATGCTGGTTACCACTTAACCACTCCTATATTTACATTTGTGTATATATATTTTTAAAGATTTATTTATTTTAGAGAGAGAGTAGGGGAAGCAGAGAGGGAGAGAGAATCCCAGGCTGACTCCTCACTGAGCACGGAGCCAGTCATGGGTCTCGATCCATGATCCCGAGATCACGACCTGAACCGAAACCAAGAGTCAGACACTCAACTGACTGCGCCACCAAGATGCCCCTACATTTGTATATTTTAATAAACCTTTGGTTTTTAGGAAGTTTTAAAATACGATTTAACTTTTGAAAATCAATGATACAGCTCCTACTGATTTTACCCAAGTTGAATCAAGATGTTGGGTGGGGGGAGTGTTTTTAGAAAACAAAAAAAGAAAAAAATGATTTTTCATAATTCACTAAGTTTTCTATAACTGTCCAACGATTCATCAGTTTAAAGGAAGAAATAAAGGGTGAAAATAAACATTTTCTAAGACTTCAAATTGAATGAATACATTTTGTGCTTTTCACTGCAACTAAAATCTATCATCTGCATAATTTTAAGGATAATTTAATTGGAAGGATATATTTAGTAGAGTTATTTAAATATATGGTGTCGGCTCAACTTCAGCCATGCTGTTCTAATAATTTCTAGAACACAAAACTTTTTTCCTACCTAAGCCCTCTGTACTTGGTCTTCCCTTTGTCCGGAAAGTTATCCAGCCTTCACCTCCAACACTTTTCATGGCCAGTTACTTTACATCCTTAGATTTCATCTTATATGTCATTCCTTCGAAGAGAGACTTTCCTTATGTACTTCCCTGTCTCTGCTTGCGTTACTCTTTTACATCACCATTTTTTTTTTCCTTCATGGTACTTATTTGTGGCGGGTTTTTTTTCATCACTTTATTATTTTTTTTCCATCATCATAAGTGTACTTTAATCCCCATGCCCTGTTTCACCCATCCCACCACCCACCCCCCTCTGGTAACCGTCAGTTTATTCTCTGTGGTTAAGAGTCTGTTTCTTGGTTTGTCTCCCTCTCTCTTTTTTTCCCCCCTTCATTTTGTTTCTTAAATTCCACATATGAGTGAGATCATACAGTACGTCTTTCTCTGACTTACTTCAGTATTATCTAGCTCTATGCATGTTGTTGCAAATGGCAAGTGTTTTTTTTTCTTTTTTTATGGCTGAATAATATTCTGGTGTGTGTGTGTGTGTAGGTGTAGACACACACACATCTTTCTCCATTCATCTATTCATGGACACTTGGGCTGCTTCCATAGTTTGGCTATTGTAAATAATGCTGCTGTAAACATAGGAGTGCGTGTATACCTTTGGATTGGTGTTTTTGTATTCTTTGGGTAAATACCCAGTACTGTGATTGCTGGATCATAGAGTTGTTCCTTTTAAATTTTTGAGGGACCTCTGTGCTGTTTTCCACAGTGGCTGCACCAGTTTGTATTCCCACCAACAGTGCACAAGGGTTCCTTTTTCTCCACGTCCTTGCCAACACTGGTTTTCTTGTGTTTTTGATTTTAGTCATTCTGACAGGTGTGAGGTAGCATCTCATTGTAATTTTGATTTGCATTTCTGTGACGATGAGTGATGTTGAGCATCTTTTCATGTGTCTGTTGGACATCACCCATTTTTTAATTGGATTATTTGGATTATTTGTTTTTAGGGTGTTCAAGTTGTATCAGTTCTTTATATATTTTGGATACTATCCCTTTATCGGATATGTCCTTTACTTGCAAATATCTTCTCCCATTCTGTGGATTGCCTTTAGTTTTGTTAATTGTTTCCTTTGCTGTGCAGAAACTTTTTATGATGTAGTTCCAATAGTTCATTTTTGTTTTTGTTTCCCTTGCTTTGGGAGACATTATCTAAAAAAAATGTTGCTATAGCTGATGTCAGAGAAATTACTGCCTGTGGTCCTTTCTAGGATTTTTATGGTTTCAGGTCGCACATTTAGATCTTTAATCCATTTTGAGTTTATTTTTGTTTATGGTCCAGTTTCATTCTTTTGCATGTAGCTGTCCAGTTTTTCCAGCACCATTTGTTTTTCCCCATGGGATATTCTTTCCTCCTTTGTCAAAGATTAATCCACCATGTAATTGTGGGTTTATTTCTGGGCTTTCTGTTCTCTTCCATTGATCGATGTGTCTATTCAGTACCATACTGTTTTAACTATCTCTTCATAATATAACTTGAAATCTGGAATTGTGACACTTCCAGTTTTTTCTTTTTCAAGATTGCTTTGGCTGTTTTGAGGTTTTTTTGTGGTTCCATACAAGTTTTAGAGTTGTTTGTTCTAGTTCTGTGAAAAATGCTGTTAGTGTTTTGATAGGGATTGCATTAAATGTGTAGGTTCCTTTGGGTAGCATAGACATTTTAACAGTGTTTGTTCTTCCAAGCCATGAGCATATAATGTCTTTCCATTTCTTTGCGTCTTCTTGAATTTCTTTTATCGGTGTTTTATATTTCAGAGTAGAGGTTTTTCACCTCTTTGGTTGAATTTATTCCTAGTTATTTTGTTTTTTGTGTGATTGCAAATGAGATTGTTTTCTTAATTTCTCTTTCTGTTACATCATTATTATCACATAGGACTGCAGCACATTTTTGTATATTAATTTTGTATCCTGTGGATTTACTGAATTCATTATCAGTTCTAGTAGTTTTTTGGTAGAGTCTTCTGGGTTTTCTGTATATAGTGTCATCTGCAAACAATGAGAGTTTTACTTCTTCCTTACCAATTTGGATGTCTTTTATTGTTTTATGTTGTCAAATTGCTGTGTCTAGCACTTCCAGTACTATGTTGAATAAACGTGGTGAGAGTAGACATCCCTTTCTTGTTCCTGGCCTTAGGGGAAAAGCTCTCAGTTTTTCACCATTGAGTGTTTTGTTGGCTGTGGGTTTTTCATATAAGGCCTTGTTTATGTTCAGGTATGTTCCCTCTAGATCTGCTTTGCAGAGGGTTTTATCACAAATGGCTGTTGTACTTTGTCAAATGCTTTTTCTGCATCTATTGAAATGATATATGGTCCTAATCCTTTCTCTTAATGGTGTGTTGTATCACACTGATTGTTGGGTGAATATTGACCCAACCTTGCATCCCTGGAATAAATCCCATTTGATCACAGAGTATGATTTTTTTTAATGTATTGTTGGATTTGGTTTGCTAATATTTTGTTGAGAATTTTTGTATCTATATTCATGAGAGATATTGGCCTGTAGTTCTCCTTTTTTTGTGATGTCTTTATGTGGTTTTGGTATTAGGCCTTATAGAGCGAATTTGGAAGTTTTCATTTTCTGTTCAGAAAAATAGGTATTAACTCTTTAAATGTTCTGTAGAATTCGCCTGCAAAGCCGTCTGATCCTGGACTTAGTTTTTTGGGAGTTTTTAAATTACTTGTTCAATTTCATTGCTGGTAATTGGTCTGTTCAAATTTTCTATTTCTTCCTGCTTTAGTTTTGGTAGGTTATATGTTTCTAGGAATTTACCTATTTCTTCTGAGTTGTCCAACTTGTTTGCATATAGGTTTTCATAGTATTCTGTTATAATTGTTTATTTCTGTGGTGTTGGTTGTTATTTTTCCTCTTAGTGATTTTATTTGGGTCCTTTTTTTTTTTTAAATGTATCTTGCTAAAGGTTTATCAGTTTTGTATATCTTTTCAGAGAACGAGCTGATTTCATTGTTCTGTTTTTTTAGTTTTTATATTATTTATTTCTGCTCTAATCTGTATTATTTCCACTACAAGATGTGTAATGTCCTTCATTATTTCCAAATCACAGTGAAGGACTTGCAGGTTCTCTGGGAAATGTCAGAAAGGCTAAGAAGGATTCTGAACTGTTGGCATTTTCCTAATGGAAAGATACTCTGCCCTATTTTAAGCTTCTCTCTTCAAACAAATGATCACTGGAGACATTTGGAAAGATCAAGAACAGAGCTGCTAGATGCTTCCATTTCCCTTGTAGAATCTCCATGTCCCCCAAGTGAGGTCAGCTTGTACAGAAGGAGATCCATAATTTTTGGTGCTCTGAAGTGTTTTAGAATCCCTTCTGTTTTCCTTCCTCCTTTAGGTATAAGGTTAGGTTGTTTATTTGCGATTTACTTGCTTCTTGAGCGATAGGTCTGTATTGCTATAAACTTCCCTTTTATTACCACTTTTGCTGCATCGCAAAGATTTTGGACCATTGTGTTTTCATTTTCACTTGTTTCCATGTAATTTTTTATTTCTTTGGTTTCTTGGTTGACTGATTCATTGCTTAGGAGCATGTTATTTAACCTCCATGTACTTGTGTGTTTCTCAGATTTTTTCTTATGGTTGATTTCTAGTTTCATAGCATTGTGGTCAGAAAAAACGCATGGTATGACTTTGGTTTTTGGGGGTTTTCTTTTGTTTTGTTTTAATTTGCTGAGACTTGTTTTGTGGCCTATTCTGTGATCTATTCTGGAGAATGTTTTTTGTGCACTTGAATGTGTATTCTGTTTTAGGATGGAATGTTCTGAATATAGCTGTTAAATCCATGCGTTCCAGTGTGTCATTCAAAGCCACTGTTTTCCTTATTGATTTTCTGTTTGGATGATCTGTCCATCGATGTAAGTGGGGTGTTGACATCCCCTACTATTACTATATTACTATTGATTTTTTGTTTGTTTGTTATTGACTGTTTTGTGTATTTGGGAACTCCCATGTTAGGTGCATAAATATTTACAACTGTTATATCCTCTTGTTGGATTGTCCCATTTATGATTATATAGTGTCCCTCTTGGTCTCTTGTTAGTTTTTGTTTTTAAGTCTGTTTTGTCCAATATAAGTATTGCTACCTAGGCTTTCTTTTAACATCCATTTCCATGTTAAATGTTTCTCCATCCCCTCACTTTCAGTCTGCAGGCATCTTCTGGTCTGAAATGAGTCTCTTGTAGGCAGCATATAGTTGGGTCTTGTTTTTTTTTTTTTAATACACTCAGTCACCCTCTTGTCTTTTGATTGGAATGTTTAGTCTATTTACCATTCAGAGTACTTATTGACAGATATGTATTTACTGCCAATTTGTTACTTATTTTGTGGTTGTTTCTGTAGATTTTCTCTGATCCTTCTCTTGCTTCCTTTCATGGTTGGTTGGCTTTTAGTGATATACTTGGATTCCATTCTCTTTATTCTTTGCATATCTGTTACTGGTTTTTCGTTTCTGGCTACCATCATGGCACTTGTTAGTTCTTATTTTTCCTTAGTCATCGGTCTTTCCTACTAGGAGGAAAGTTCCATTTTTTTTTTTTTTAAAGATTTTTTAATTTATTCATTTGACAGAGAGACAGCAAGAGAGAGAACACAAGCAGGGGAAGTGGGAGAGGGAAAAGCAGGCTTCCCGCTGAGCAGGAAGCCCAACGCGGGGCTCGATCCCAGTACCCCGGGACCGTGACCCAAGCCGAAGGCAGACGCCTAACGACTGAGCCACCCAGGTGCCCCGGAAAGTTCCGTGATTCTTCCCATAGAGTAGGGCTGTGTCTCTTGGTCACCATTGTATGTGTCATCAATATAGTACTTGGCACTTAATAGTTTTGAGTGAATGAATGGCAGTAATGATATTCTGAAATTCCTAAAGCAATATTTCTTTTTAGTGATGCTGCTTCAAAAGTCATGGTGGAATTGCTAGGAAGTTACACAGAGGACAATGCTTCCCAGGCTCGAGTTGATGCCCACAGGTAATGTTGAACACGTTGTCTTTCTGATGGGGGCTACCTGCAGCTTGGAGGTTGAGCTGTAGCAGAAATTATGTTTGCATCTCCCAGCCCAGTGATCCAGAGCCATTTGATTCTGTGTGCTCTGTGGTGATCCGGTGTAGATACTAAAATCCAGGGCTTGGTATTGGAATAACCATAGATTGTAGGTGGAATAGTCACATAATATTTTCTGTTTAGGGTATTGCTGGTTTGGGTGTGATGATCCCAAATTGAGAAGTAGAGCCTAATATCGGGTTGATTTTATCTTAATGTTAAGGTATGTAGATGAGGAAAAGCTGGTGGCATGCTAAAAGTTAGCCCATTGCTAATGAGAATAAGGGCTTCAAACAATCCTTGGTCTACTTAGTAGCAATAATAATGGAATCAGTTTTTTAAATCTGTGAAATGGAAATAATAACTTCTCTATACGGTACGGCTTCACAGGGACCTAGGTGTTGCTAGAAAGTGTAGTTTGTGGGGAAGATCTTTAACTCTGAGGTTAGACTGCCTGCATTCAAATACTCCACCACTTAATTAGTACTTACTGGGCAAGTTCTTTCTGGGCCTGTTTCATCTTTGATAACAGGCACGATAATACTGTATATCAGGGTGTTTTAATGCACGTAAAGCACTTAACTCAGTGTCTCACATATGGGAAGATGCTTCTGCTGTTTTAATTTTTCTTTGATTATTTCAGTCGTGCTTTCGCTCCATGTTTTTGTCTACAACTACTTTGTTATGTTTTTAAAACAGATACACCTGATAAGTAGATTTATTGGCCTGTTTTAATCTCAGTCCTGTAGCTTTTTTTATGCTGTGTATATTGAAATCTTAGATATTTTACTGAATTAAATATATTTTGCAATCTGTAAACGTTGGTGGAAAGTTCCTGAATCTCAGGACTCTGAGCTTGTATTTTTGTTTTTTAATAAAGGTGTATTGTACGAGCATTGAAAGATCCAAATGCATTTCTTTTTGACCATCTTCTCACTTTAAAACCAGTCAAATTTTTGGAAGGCGAGCTTATTCATGACGTAAGTATTTATCTTTAATGTGGAAAATGTTCTCTTTTCCTAAATGTAACATATTGAAGCAGAACTCTTTTTCTTTGTATTCATGAACATGACTATTAGATCGGGAAACAGAACTGTTTGTTTTTTTTTTAATACCAAGAACAGAATGAAATTTAAGACCAGCCTTTTTTTCCAATCACTGAACATACCTGTTCCTGTTCTTTCTCCCTTTCCCTCATCTCCATACTTGTCTGGCTGTTATGAACATAAATAATAGGAATTTCTTTTTATATGTGGTGTCAGGTAGCCCCAATTAGGAAGATAAATCTGATATTTAAAAACACATGAACACTCTTTTCAAGTGTAAGTATAAATACATTTTGGATTAGTTTCCATTTGTATTATGCTATTCCCACCGTCTTTCAGGGTAGCTCACTTAGAGCTGTATTTACTGATTGTTCATCTAAATGAGTCTTAACGAAAGCAAATGGTTTAGATAGTAATTTGATCAAACAGATTGCTATTTCTTCTGCACTAAAGGAAGCATTGAGAGTTTTATTGCTGAGAGTTAATGCCTTAAAAATATCTTGAGTATAAATCTTGATTCTGTATTGAATATTATATCTTTATTTTCTATCTGTAGCTTTTAACCATTTTTGTGAGTGCTAAATTGGCATCATATGTCAAGTTTTATCAGAATAATAAAGACTTCATTGATTCACTTGGTAAGTTTTGGAGTTTATTCTTTGTTGGGCTATAAAGAAAGATGGGAACATGCTCTTCTAGAACTCTCCTGTACTGTAAAATCCAGCAAATATGGCTGTGGCCTTCTGTTTAGATTACCCTAATCAGTGGTGTATGATAGAACAGCAGCAAACAGGTGGACAGTTTAAAAGATTATTCAGAATGAATTGGGAATCAGAAGAAGATGTAGGAGGTAGCATTTGTGGTGGAAAGAGCAATGAAACTAGGAGTCAGAAAACCTAAGCCTTTATTTCTCTCTATAAGAGTTTGTTGGAATTTAGGCCCTCCTACACCAGGTGTACTAGACCATGCTTCTTTGAGGTACAGTTCTAGCAAGAAGCAGGTGTTAGAGCAGATTCGGATAGAAATAATTCCATTGTTACATGTGTTTTTAAATTGTGGAATGGAGGATAGAGCAGAAAAGCAACTTAAAGGATCACCATTACTTTGATCATAATGGCGACTTTTAGAAGTACTCATTTTAACAGCTGACAAAATTTGATGACTAAAAGCTACTTTATTATTTAAAACAAAATTATTTGTTTGTAACAGACCCTTACTCCTTATATTTTTGGTGATTTTTAAAAAAGAAGCCATAGTTACATAATTAAAACAAATGGGGTTTTCCCCCCCCTGTAATATATTTTATTCTTGGTGCACACCCCCTCCCCAAAATTAACAAATTCTAGAAGTGTATGTATTGTTAAGCAGATGTAAGTGAAGCTGTAGATGGAATTAGAAATGGAATTACATGATGGGGGAAACTTTCTTTTTTTTTACTTTTTTTTTTTTTTTTTTTTACTTTTACAAGGAAACTTTCTTTACTACAGTTTGTTGAAGACAGCATAGTCTTAGCTTTATATGATTTTAATCTTCGAATTTTCTTTCTAGAGCATCAAAGCTCTGTTTGCCAAACTGAATTTAACCTTATCCTCATTGAGCAAATTCCATATATATTCAGTAATTTCTTTCTGGAGCATGTTTTGAACATACTAAAGTTACAAAGAGAAAAGTTAGAAAATCTGTAGTTGAACAGATTTAAATTGTTCTAAAACTACCAGTTTTTTTGAGAATGAAGTCAAATGTGAAACCGAGGTGCTTTGTTTTTTTACTAGGCAATAATCAAAACACCTTAGAGGTTGGTTATATTTCCCATGTTAATATTAAGTTGTTAGTCTCATGGTTTGAGATATAGATGAAGAACTCATTTATAGTCTATTTTGATTATACTATTATTAGTCCTCAGTTTGGCCATCATTAATCCCTATCACATGTATATTTTGTGCAGCCATTGGAATTGGGGAAGATTGAATTATTCTGAACATAATAAGGCATTTGAAATATACCAGGATAAAGTAGATGCAAGTGTGTTTGTGTAGAATGCTTTGCCAGGTGCACTAGACCCAGAAAAACCACATTCTGTCCCAGTTAATTTGTTTTGTGGCATGAAGCTATGTGATGGAATGTTAATGTCAGCAACCTCTTTATTTACGCACCAAGGAAAAAGGAGTAGTAATTAACACTTTGACACTCCCCCATTGATGTGTAATTGACTGTTTCAAAGGAGCACTGGTTCATAAGCTATTGCATGCATTAAAATTACGTTTTCTATATTGCAGCATTTTAAGACAGGGGTCAGTGACAATGCAGAAATTGCTCAATGATGCACATTTTTTTATTACTGCATTAAGGTTTTGACATATTAGTAATGAATAAATGTTTCCATAAAATTAGATTTTTTATAACTTTAAAATTGAAATATGACACAGAACACTGTGACTTCCTCTTTGACGGTAATGTTCTAGTTTCATGAAACAAAGCACAGCTTTCTACAAGTCTTTAACTCATACTTCACTGGCTTAATAGTTTTGGTTTTGAGAACGAGTTCTAACACACAGGTTTCCACATGTAAGATAGATAATGGTTTTACATAATGCACTTTAGAAATAATCTTCATTTCTCTGATAAATTCTTAAATTTATGTAAGCTTGTAACTACACAAAGAGTAGCAGTAAAATAGTATTTTAATTATATCTTAGAAACTTTAGGAATATCATTTTATCATACTGAAAGAGAAGTGTATATGCCCAGAGAACTGGGGATGTTAAGGAATTTTCTTGTATTTGAAAATATTGAGAAAAATCTTTAGTAGTTGTTTTCTGTGATAGGAAAAACGTAACATTTCTAATTTATGGTGCCAACCGGAAGTCCAGTTCCCTGTTTTGCCTTCAGTTTCTTGAACATGTATGCAAATAAGCTATCTTTTATTAGACATTTGTAAAAGATGCTTTCGGCAAAATATCTTAATAAATGTGCGTATTTTTGGTTTTACATGTATTGCTAACGTTTATTACAACTCAAAGTCTGGTTACAAATGTCTAGATTCTACAGGTGGCATCACTTTATCGAAAACACTTTATTAACAGTGACAACTTGGGCCAATAGTAAGCATTATCCTGTGTCAACTGAATTGCCCTAACATGTCTACATGTAATCTGGTGTTACCCAGTTGCTACCTTCTTGCTTCAGAAAGTTAATCAGCATCTAATTTGCATTTGTTAATTAGGGTTAATGTGCACTAATTGATTTTTTGATGCTTGTAGATTTCCATTAAACCTGGTTAGCAGTACTTACTTGGATACCTCATTCATTTGAGTTATGATGATCATGTTTTTGTTGAATCTGTGCCAAATAGAAGGCCTGCATCATAATTACAGCTAATTAACAGATGATTATGTCCTGTATTAATGGGCTTCCCTTGTCTTCTGCTAATATATGTTATAAATTTCAAATTTATTTATGGAGTGTTTAGAACTTTTTTAACAGTGGAAACTTGAGGCTCTTAATTATTAGAGGGTACATGATCATTTGCTCAGTTTCATAATTTGAAACTTCAGAGAAAACGAACGTGTAATTTTAGATTAATTTTAGAAACTTGTTTTTGTAATAAGTTAGCATCAAATCAAGTATATATGATATTGTGTTATAATTCCATTTCCATTTAGGAACTGGTAATAATTTAGATATTCAGGATTTATAAATATATGTATTACTAGTCATTTATTTTATAAGCAAATATATCTTTTAGGCCTACTACACCACTTTGACTAAGTCATTTAATCTCTGCTCTTCAGTTTTCTTATTTTTTAAAATGAAAGAATCAGGACTGGGTAATTTGTTAAGTTTCCTTTTGGCTCTCACAATTGTTTGTGATCTGAAAAATTGTAACCGCATGTTTCACTAGAAGTTAAAAGGCAAAATTTGAATTATTTGTACAGTTTTCTACTTCAGGTATCACTGTTAATGGTACTATTTAATTTTATCTAGTACTAATCAGTGTAGCCTGTAATTGTTAAGTGATTAACACCCTTTTGACTTAATTATTAAATCCAAAGTGACCTGGGAAATGGAATGTTTTCATAACAGAATGTATATGAAAATATTTTAAGGCTTCATGTTTACTAGTAATACTGACACACAACAAAAAGATAAGGAATCTTGTGTTTAAATGGAGAGCAAATAGTAAAAATAAGCTTAAGTAATTAAATAAAAATGTTCTTATGAAATAAACTTTGTACGTTTTATCTCCTAAAATCTGTAACTATAAAAAACGTAAAATGTGCAGAAGTTCTAGGGCTTAAAAAATACCATTTTATAGCCCATTCTTACTTTGAACCTTTGACCTGTGGCACTGTAGCAGTAAAGAAATGTAGTTCTAGAAGAATAACTGTAATATTCCATAGTTTAATTATGGGGTCAGTTTATGGTTTGCAAATATAAGCAGCTTTGTCAAAACTCCTCTGTAAATGCTCAGTGACTTTTGACACAAGAGTTGTAATTGTGCAGATCTTTAACTAGTACGGATGTTCATCCAGCTTTAACCACTGTGTTATTCAGGTCTATTACATGACCAGAATATGGCAAAAATGAGACTGCTTACTTTTATGGGAATGGCAGTGGAAAATAAAGAAATTTCTTTTGACACAATGCAGCAAGAACTTCAGATTGGAGCCGATGATGTTGAAGCATTTGTTATTGATGGTAAGGCAATTAGAATATTTTCATTTTTTTCCTAGAATTTCTCTTTTATCTTTTGGAATATAAGATTTTATATCTTGGGGTGCCTGGCTTGCTCAGTCCGTAGAGCATGCCACTCCTGATCTCGGGGTCATGAGGTCAAGCCCCATGTTCAGCATGGAGCCTGCTTAAGAAAACAATAAAAAAAGATTTTGTATCTTGAAACTGAGTCGTATTCTAACAAAGCTAGGTTCTCTTGTAGCAGATATGAATGTTTTGACTTGCAGATTATATTTGTAGTAGAGTGAAAATTCAGTGGAAATACAAATTGCTCTGTGGTTTTTGGTGTTCTATTCCTCGAAATCATACAGAATAATGGCCTTTAGGCAGTATACCGTAGTGGTTAAGAACCTTGATTTTAGTATCAGATCTGGATTTGAGGGCCAGGTCTTCCTCTGAAACAGGAATGTAGGAGTTAATACATGGTTGTGAGGATTAAATGAAGTAATGCAGGTAAAGCACTTTATTTATTTAGCCCAGTGCCTGGCACATAGTAAATGATCTATAAATATTAATCATTATCATTTTTTTATCATTGGCTAGAAACAGGACCTTTCCCAACAATTACATTGTAATATGATTTAATTGTTACTCAGATTTTTTTTCTGGGCTTTTTAAGTTTGAAAGTTGGGGGAATTGCCCAGTCAAGATTAATAAAATGTACAGAGTTATTGACATGGTTTCTTTTTAATGCTCTAAGTCTCAAACTGTCCTATAAAGGAGTAATACCTTATTAGGAAATTAGTGTTTTCCCCCATATGCAATTGTAGGGGAGAACACTTAGAATTCTTAATAAAAACTGTATGTGATATTTAGTATAGATTCACCCAGCAACCATAGGACAAATGCACGACCTTCCTCTTGGTTCCATCACACTGCTGTGCTTGTTACTAGATTCAGAGAGCTGGTTTATAAAATAATGTTTGAAAATTGTAAAGTTTATTGTGGTTTAGTTTTATATCTTAGCTGTTTTTCTTGGGAATTTTCCATATATCATACCCTGTAAAACATCTTTTTTCAGCAGTAAGAAC